>NC_092760.1:93649897-93668967 GCF_047496795.1 Chiloscyllium punctatum | reverse complement strand
CCCTAACCCTAACCCTAACCCTAACCCTAACCCTAACCCTAACCCTAACCCTAACCCTAACCCTAACCCTAACCCTAACCCTAACCCTAACCCTAACCCTAACCCTAACCCTAACCCTAACCCTAACCCTAACCCTAACCCTAACCCTAACCCTAACCCTAACCCTAACCCTAACCCTAACCCTAACCCTAACCCTAACCCTAACCCTAACCCTAACCCTAACCCTAACCCTAACCCTAACCCTAACCCTAACCCTAACCCTAACCCTAACCCTAACCCTAACCCTAACCCTAACCCTAACCCTAACCCTAACCCTAACCCTAACCCTAACCCTAACCCTAACCCTAACCCTAACCCTAACCCTAACCCTAACCCTAACCCTAACCCTAACCCTAACCCTAACCCTAACCCTAACCCTAACCCTAACCCTAACCCTAACCCTAACCCTAACCCTAACCCTAACCCTAACCCTAACCCTAACCCTAACCCTAACCCTAACCCTAACCCTAACCCTAACCCTAACCCTAACCCTAACCCTAACCCTAACCCTAACCCTAACCCTAACCCTAACCCTAACCCTAACCCTAACCCTAACCCTAACCCTAACCCTAACCCTAACCCTAACCCTAACCCTAACCCTAACCCTAACCCTAACCCTAACCCTAACCCTAACCCTAACCCTAACCCTAACCCTAACCCTAACCCTAACCCTAACCCTAACCCTAACCCTAACCCTAACCCTAACCCTAACCCTAACCCTAACCCTAACCCTAACCCTAACCCTAACCCTAACCCTAACCCTAACCCTAACCCTAACCCTAACCCTAACCCTAACCCTAACCCTAACCCTAACCCTAACCCTAACCCTAACCCTAACCCTAACCCTAACCCTAACCCTAACCCTAACCCTAACCCTAACCCTAACCCTAACCCTAACCCTAACCCTAACCCTAACCCTAACCCTAACCCTAACCCTAACCCTAACCCTAACCCTAACCCTAACCCTAACCCTAACCCTAACCCTAACCCTAACCCTAACCCTAACCCTAACCCTAACCCTAACCCTAACCCTAACCCTAACCCTAACCCTAACCCTAACCCTAACCCTAACCCTAACCCTAACCCTAACCCTAACCCTAACCCTAACCCTAACCCTAACCCTAACCCTAACCCTAACCCTAACCCTAACCCTAACCCTAACCCTAACCCTAACCCTAACCCTAACCCTAACCCTAACCCTAACCCTAACCCTAACCCTAACCCTAACCCTAACCCTAACCCTAACCCTAACCCTAACCCTAACCCTAACCCTAACCCTAACCCTAACCCTAACCCTAACCCTAACCCTAACCCTAACCCTAACCCTAACCCTAACCCTAACCCTAACCCTAACCCTAACCCTAACCCTAACCCTAACCCTAACCCTAACCCTAACCCTAACCCTAACCCTAACCCTAACCCTAACCCTAACCCTAACCCTAACCCTAACCCTAACCCTAACCCTAACCCTAACCCTAACCCTAACCCTAACCCTAACCCTAACCCTAACCCTAACCCTAACCCTAACCCTAACCCTAACCCTAACCCTAACCCTAACCCTAACCCTAACCCTAACCCTAACCCTAACCCTAACCCTAACCCTAACCCTAACCCTAACCCTAACCCTAACCCTAACCCTAACCCTAACCCTAACCCTAACCCTAACCCTAACCCTAACCCTAACCCTAACCCTAACCCTAACCCTAACCCTAACCCTAACCCTAACCCTAACCCTAACCCTAACCCTAACCCTAACCCTAACCCTAACCCTAACCCTAACCCTAACCCTAACCCTAACCCTAACCCTAACCCTAACCCTAACCCTAACCCTAACCCTAACCCTAACCCTAACCCTAACCCTAACCCTAACCCTAACCCTAACCCTAACCCTAACCCTAACCCTAACCCTAACCCTAACCCTATACCCTAACCCTAACCCTAACCCTAACCCTAACCCTAACCCTAACCCTAACCCTAACCCTAACCCTAACCCTAACCCTAACCCTAACCCTAACCCTAACCCTAACCCTAACCCTAACCCTAACCCTAACCCTAACCCTAACCCTAACCCTAACCCTAACCCTAACCCTAACCCTAACCCTAACCCTAACCCTAACCCTAACCCTAACCCTAACCCTAACCCTAACCCTAACCCTAACCCTAACCCTAACCCTAACCCTAACCCTAACCCTAACCCTAACCCTAACCCTAACCCTAACCCTAACCCTAACCCTAACCCTAACCCTAACCCTAACCCTAACCCTAACCCTAACCCTAACCCTAACCCTAACCCTAACCCTAACCCTAACCCTAACCCTAACCCTAACCCTAACCCTAACCCTAACCCTAACCCTAACCCTAACCCTAACCCTAACCCTAACCCTAACCCTAACCCTAACCCTAACCCTAACCCTAACCCTAACCCTAACCCTAACCCTAACCCTAACCCTAACCCTAACCCTAACCCTAACCCTAACCCTAACCCTAACCCTAACCCTAACCCTAACCCTAACCCTAACCCTAACCCTAACCCTAACCCTAACCCTAACCCTAACCCTAACCCTAACCCTAACCCTAACCCTAACCCTAACCCTAACCCTAACCCTAACCCTAACCCTAACCCTAACCCTAACCCTAACCCTAACCCTAACCCTAACCCTAACCCTAACCCTAACCCTAACCCTAACCCTAACCCTAACCCTAACCCTAACCCTAACCCTAACCCTAACCCTAACCCTAACCCTAACCCTAACCCTAACCCTAACCCTAACCCTAACCCTAACCCTAACCCTAACCCTAACCCTAACCCTAACCCTAACCCTAACCCTAACCCTAACCCTAACCCTAACCCTAACCCTAACCCTAACCCTAACCCTAACCCTAACCCTAACCCTAACCCTAACCCTAACCCTAACCCTAACCCTAACCCTAACCCTAACCCTAACCCTAACCCTAACCCTAACCCTAACCCTAACCCTAACCCTAACCCTAACCCTAACCCTAACCCTAACCCTAACCCTAACCCTAACCCTAACCCTAACCCTAACCCTAACCCTAACCCTAACCCTAACCCTAACCCTAACCCTAACCCTAACCCTAACCCTAACCCTAACCCTAACCCTAACCCTAACCCTAACCCTAACCCTAACCCTAACCCTAACCCTAACCCTAACCCTAACCCTAACCCTAACCCTAACCCTAACCCTAACCCTAACCCTAACCCTAACCCTAACCCTAACCCTAACCCTAACCCTAACCCTAACCCTAACCCTAACCCTAACCCTAACCCTAACCCTAACCCTAACCCTAACCCTAACCCTAACCCTAACCCTAACCCTAACCCTAACCCTAACCCTAACCCTAACCCTAACCCTAACCCTAACCCTAACCCTAACCCTAACCCTAACCCTAACCCTAACCCTAACCCTAACCCTAACCCTAACCCTAACCCTAACCCTAACCCTAACCCTAACCCTAACCCTAACCCTAACCCTAACCCTAACCCTAACCCTAACCCTAACCCTAACCCTAACCCTAACCCTAACCCTAACCCTAACCCTAACCCTAACCCTAACCCTAACCCTAACCCTAACCCTAACCCTAACCCTAACCCTAACCCTAACCCTAACCCTAACCCTAACCCTAACCCTAACCCTAACCCTAACCCTAACCCTAACCCTAACCCTAACCCTAACCCTAACCCTAACCCTAACCCTAACCCTAACCCTAACCCTAACCCTAACCCTAACCCTAACCCTAACCCTAACCCTAACCCTAACCCTAACCCTAACCCTAACCCTAACCCTAACCCTAACCCTAACCCTAACCCTAACCCTAACCCTAACCCTAACCCTAACCCTAACCCTAACCCTAACCCTAACCCTAACCCTAACCCTAACCCTAACCCTAACCCTAACCCTAACCCTAACCCTAACCCTAACCCTAACCCTAACCCTAACCCTAACCCTAACCCTAACCCTAACCCTAACCCTAACCCTAACCCTAACCCTAACCCTAACCCTAACCCTAACCCTAACCCTAACCCTAACCCTAACCCTAACCCTAACCCTAACCCTAACCCTAACCCTAACCCTAACCCTAACCCTAACCCTAACCCTAACCCTAACCCTAACCCTAACCCTAACCCTAACCCTAACCCTAACCCTAACCCTAACCCTAACCCTAACCCTAACCCTAACCCTAACCCTAACCCTAACCCTAACCCTAACCCTAACCCTAACCCTAACCCTAACCCTAACCCTAACCCTAACCCTAACCCTAACCCTAACCCTAACCCTAACCCTAACCCTAACCCTAACCCTAACCCTAACCCTAACCCTAACCCTAACCCTAACCCTAACCCTAACCCTAACCCTAACCCTAACCCTAACCCTAACCCTAACCCTAACCCTAACCCTAACCCTAACCCTAACCCTAACCCTAACCCTAACCCTAACCCTAACCCTAACCCTAACCCTAACCCTAACCCTAACCCTAACCCTAACCCTAACCCTAACCCTAACCCTAACCCTAACCCTAACCCTAACCCTAACCCTAACCCTAACCCTAACCCTAACCCTAACCCTAACCCTAACCCTAACCCTAACCCTAACCCTAACCCTAACCCTAACCCTAACCCTAACCCTAACCCTAACCCTAACCCTAACCCTAACCCTAACCCTAACCCTAACCCTAACCCTAACCCTAACCCTAACCCTAACCCTAACCCTAACCCTAACCCTAACCCTAACCCTAACCCTAACCCTAACCCTAACCCTAACCCTAACCCTAACCCTAACCCTAACCCTAACCCTAACCCTAACCCTAACCCTAACCCTAACCCTAACCCTAACCCTAACCCTAACCCTAACCCTAACCCTAACCCTAACCCTAACCCTAACCCTAACCCTAACCCTAACCCTAACCCTAACCCTAACCCTAACCCTAACCCTAACCCTAACCCTAACCCTAACCCTAACCCTAACCCTAACCCTAACCCTAACCCTAACCCTAACCCTAACCCTAACCCTAACCCTAACCCTAACCCTAACCCTAACCCTAACCCTAACCCTAACCCTAACCCTAACCCTAACCCTAACCCTAACCCTAACCCTAACCCTAACCCTAACCCTAACCCTAACCCTAACCCTAACCCTAACCCTAACCCTAACCCTAACCCTAACCCTAACCCTAACCCTAACCCTAACCCTAACCCTAACCCTAACCCTAACCCTAACCCTAACCCTAACCCTAACCCTAACCCTAACCCTAACCCTAACCCTAACCCTAACCCTAACCCTAACCCTAACCCTAACCCTAACCCTAACCCTAACCCTAACCCTAACCCTAACCCTAACCCTAACCCTAACCCTAACCCTAACCCTAACCCTAACCCTAACCCTAACCCTAACCCTAACCCTAACCCTAACCCTAACCCTAACCCTAACCCTAACCCTAACCCTAACCCTAACCCTAACCCTAACCCTAACCCTAACCCTAACCCTAACCCTAACCCTAACCCTAACCCTAACCCTAACCCTAACCCTAACCCTAACCCTAACCCTAACCCTAACCCTAACCCTAACCCTAACCCTAACCCTAACCCTAACCCTAACCCTAACCCTAACCCTAACCCTAACCCTAACCCTAACCCTAACCCTAACCCTAACCCTAACCCTAACCCTAACCCTAACCCTAACCCTAACCCTAACCCTAACCCTAACCCTAACCCTAACCCTAACCCTAACCCTAACCCTAACCCTAACCCTAACCCTAACCCTAACCCTAACCCTAACCCTAACCCTAACCCTAACCCTAACCCTAACCCTAACCCTAACCCTAACCCTAACCCTAACCCTAACCCTAACCCTAACCCTAACCCTAACCCTAACCCTAACCCTAACCCTAACCCTAACCCTAACCCTAACCCTAACCCTAACCCTAACCCTAACCCTAACCCTAACCCTAACCCTAACCCTAACCCTAACCCTAACCCTAACCCTAACCCTAACCCTAACCCTAACCCTAACCCTAACCCTAACCCTAACCCTAACCCTAACCCTAACCCTAACCCTAACCCTAACCCTAACCCTAACCCTAACCCTAACCCTAACCCTAACCCTAACCCTAACCCTAACCCTAACCCTAACCCTAACCCTAACCCTAACCCTAACCCTAACCCTAACCCTAACCCTAACCCTAACCCTAACCCTAACCCTAACCCTAACCCTAACCCTAACCCTAACCCTAACCCTAACCCTAACCCTAACCCTAACCCTAACCCTAACCCTAACCCTAACCCTAACCCTAACCCTAACCCTAACCCTAACCCTAACCCTAACCCTAACCCTAACCCTAACCCTAACCCTAACCCTAACCCTAACCCTAACCCTAACCCTAACCCTAACCCTAACCCTAACCCTAACCCTAACCCTAACCCTAACCCTAACCCTAACCCTAACCCTAACCCTAACCCTAACCCTAACCCTAACCCTAACCCTAACCCTAACCCTAACCCTAACCCTAACCCTAACCCTAACCCTAACCCTAACCCTAACCCTAACCCTAACCCTAACCCTAACCCTAACCCTAACCCTAACCCTAACCCTAACCCTAACCCTAACCCTAACCCTAACCCTAACCCTAACCCTAACCCTAACCCTAACCCTAACCCTAACCCTAACCCTAACCCTAACCCTAACCCTAACCCTAACCCTAACCCTAACCCTAACCCTAACCCTAACCCTAACCCTAACCCTAACCCTAACCCTAACCCTAACCCTAACCCTAACCCTAACCCTAACCCTAACCCTAACCCTAACCCTAACCCTAACCCTAACCCTAACCCTAACCCTAACCCTAACCCTAACCCTAACCCTAACCCTAACCCTAACCCTAACCCTAACCCTAACCCTAACCCTAACCCTAACCCTAACCCTAACCCTAACCCTAACCCTAACCCTAACCCTAACCCTAACCCTAACCCTAACCCTAACCCTAACCCTAACCCTAACCCTAACCCTAACCCTAACCCTAACCCTAACCCTAACCCTAACCCTAACCCTAACCCTAACCCTAACCCTAACCCTAACCCTAACCCTAACCCTAACCCTAACCCTAACCCTAACCCTAACCCTAACCCTAACCCTAACCCTAACCCTAACCCTAACCCTAACCCTAACCCTAACCCTAACCCTAACCCTAACCCTAACCCTAACCCTAACCCTAACCCTAACCCTAACCCTAACCCTAACCCTAACCCTAACCCTAACCCTAACCCTAACCCTAACCCTAACCCTAACCCTAACCCTAACCCTAACCCTAACCCTAACCCTAACCCTAACCCTAACCCTAACCCTAACCCTAACCCTAACCCTAACCCTAACCCTAACCCTAACCCTAACCCTAACCCTAACCCTAACCCTAACCCTAACCCTAACCCTAACCCTAACCCTAACCCTAACCCTAACCCTAACCCTAACCCTAACCCTAACCCTAACCCTAACCCTAACCCTAACCCTAACCCTAACCCTAACCCTAACCCTAACCCTAACCCTAACCCTAACCCTAACCCTAACCCTAACCCTAACCCTAACCCTAACCCTAACCCTAACCCTAACCCTAACCCTAACCCTAACCCTAACCCTAACCCTAACCCTAACCCTAACCCTAACCCTAACCCTAACCCTAACCCTAACCCTAACCCTAACCCTAACCCTAACCCTAACCCTAACCCTAACCCTAACCCTAACCCTAACCCTAACCCTAACCCTAACCCTAACCCTAACCCTAACCCTAACCCTAACCCTAACCCTAACCCTAACCCTAACCCTAACCCTAACCCTAACCCTAACCCTAACCCTAACCCTAACCCTAACCCTAACCCTAACCCTAACCCTAACCCTAACCCTAACCCTAACCCTAACCCTAACCCTAACCCTAACCCTAACCCTAACCCTAACCCTAACCCTAACCCTAACCCTAACCCTAACCCTAACCCTAACCCTAACCCTAACCCTAACCCTAACCCTAACCCTAACCCTAACCCTAACCCTAACCCTAACCCTAACCCTAACCCTAACCCTAACCCTAACCCTAACCCTAACCCTAACCCTAACCCTAACCCTAACCCTAACCCTAACCCTAACCCTAACCCTAACCCTAACCCTAACCCTAACCCTAACCCTAACCCTAACCCTAACCCTAACCCTAACCCTAACCCTAACCCTAACCCTAACCCTAACCCTAACCCTAACCCTAACCCTAACCCTAACCCTAACCCTAACCCTAACCCTAACCCTAACCCTAACCCTAACCCTAACCCTAACCCTAACCCTAACCCTAACCCTAACCCTAACCCTAACCCTAACCCTAACCCTAACCCTAACCCTAACCCTAACCCTAACCCTAACCCTAACCCTAACCCTAACCCTAACCCTAACCCTAACCCTAACCCTAACCCTAACCCTAACCCTAACCCTAACCCTAACCCTAACCCTAACCCTAACCCTAACCCTAACCCTAACCCTAACCCTAACCCTAACCCTAACCCTAACCCTAACCCTAACCCTAACCCTAACCCTAACCCTAACCCTAACCCTAACCCTAACCCTAACCCTAACCCTAACCCTAACCCTAACCCTAACCCTAACCCTAACCCTAACCCTAACCCTAACCCTAACCCTAACCCTAACCCTAACCCTAACCCTAACCCTAACCCTAACCCTAACCCTAACCCTAACCCTAACCCTAACCCTAACCCTAACCCTAACCCTAACCCTAACCCTAACCCTAACCCTAACCCTAACCCTAACCCTAACCCTAACCCTAACCCTAACCCTAACCCTAACCCTAACCCTAACCCTAACCCTAACCCTAACCCTAACCCTAACCCTAACCCTAACCCTAACCCTAACCCTAACCCTAACCCTAACCCTAACCCTAACCCTAACCCTAACCCTAACCCTAACCCTAACCCTAACCCTAACCCTAACCCTAACCCTAACCCTAACCCTAACCCTAACCCTAACCCTAACCCTAACCCTAACCCTAACCCTAACCCTAACCCTAACCCTAACCCTAACCCTAACCCTAACCCTAACCCTAACCCTAACCCTAACCCTAACCCTAACCCTAACCCTAACCCTAACCCTAACCCTAACCCTAACCCTAACCCTAACCCTAACCCTAACCCTAACCCTAACCCTAACCCTAACCCTAACCCTAACCCTAACCCTAACCCTAACCCTAACCCTAACCCTAACCCTAACCCTAACCCTAACCCTAACCCTAACCCTAACCCTAACCCTAACCCTAACCCTAACCCTAACCCTAACCCTAACCCTAACCCTAACCCTAACCCTAACCCTAACCCTAACCCTAACCCTAACCCTAACCCTAACCCTAACCCTAACCCTAACCCTAACCCTAACCCTAACCCTAACCCTAACCCTAACCCTAACCCTAACCCTAACCCTAACCCTAACCCTAACCCTAACCCTAACCCTAACCCTAACCCTAACCCTAACCCTAACCCTAACCCTAACCCTAACCCTAACCCTAACCCTAACCCTAACCCTAACCCTAACCCTAACCCTAACCCTAACCCTAACCCTAACCCTAACCCTAACCCTAACCCTAACCCTAACCCTAACCCTAACCCTAACCCTAACCCTAACCCTAACCCTAACCCTAACCCTAACCCTAACCCTAACCCTAACCCTAACCCTAACCCTAACCCTAACCCTAACCCTAACCCTAACCCTAACCCTAACCCTAACCCTAACCCTAACCCTAACCCTAACCCTAACCCTAACCCTAACCCTAACCCTAACCCTAACCCTAACCCTAACCCTAACCCTAACCCTAACCCTAACCCTAACCCTAACCCTAACCCTAACCCTAACCCTAACCCTAACCCTAACCCTAACCCTAACCCTAACCCTAACCCTAACCCTAACCCTAACCCTAACCCTAACCCTAACCCTAACCCTAACCCTAACCCTAACCCTAACCCTAACCCTAACCCTAACCCTAACCCTAACCCTAACCCTAACCCTAACCCTAACCCTAACCCTAACCCTAACCCTAACCCTAACCCTAACCCTAACCCTAACCCTAACCCTAACCCTAACCCTAACCCTAACCCTAACCCTAACCCTAACCCTAACCCTAACCCTAACCCTAACCCTAACCCTAACCCTAACCCTAACCCTAACCCTAACCCTAACCCTAACCCTAACCCTAACCCTAACCCTAACCCTAACCCTAACCCTAACCCTAACCCTAACCCTAACCCTAACCCTAACCCTAACCCTAACCCTAACCCTAACCCTAACCCTAACCCTAACCCTAACCCTAACCCTAACCCTAACCCTAACCCTAACCCTAACCCTAACCCTAACCCTAACCCTAACCCTAACCCTAACCCTAACCCTAACCCTAACCCTAACCCTAACCCTAACCCTAACCCTAACCCTAACCCTAACCCTAACCCTAACCCTAACCCTAACCCTAACCCTAACCCTAACCCTAACCCTAACCCTAACCCTAACCCTAACCCTAACCCTAACCCTAACCCTAACCCTAACCCTAACCCTAACCCTAACCCTAACCCTAACCCTAACCCTAACCCTAACCCTAACCCTAACCCTAACCCTAACCCTAACCCTAACCCTAACCCTAACCCTAACCCTAACCCTAACCCTAACCCTAACCCTAACCCTAACCCTAACCCTAACCCTAACCCTAACCCTAACCCTAACCCTAACCCTAACCCTAACCCTAACCCTAACCCTAACCCTAACCCTAACCCTAACCCTAACCCTAACCCTAACCCTAACCCTAACCCTAACCCTAACCCTAACCCTAACCCTAACCCTAACCCTAACCCTAACCCTAACCCTAACCCTAACCCTAACCCTAACCCTAACCCTAACCCTAACCCTAACCCTAACCCTAACCCTAACCCTAACCCTAACCCTAACCCTAACCCTAACCCTAACCCTAACCCTAACCCTAACCCTAACCCTAACCCTAACCCTAACCCTAACCCTAACCCTAACCCTAACCCTAACCCTAACCCTAACCCTAACCCTAACCCTAACCCTAACCCTAACCCTAACCCTAACCCTAACCCTAACCCTAACCCTAACCCTAACCCTAACCCTAACCCTAACCCTAACCCTAACCCTAACCCTAACCCTAACCCTAACCCTAACCCTAACCCTAACCCTAACCCTAACCCTAACCCTAACCCTAACCCTAACCCTAACCCTAACCCTAACCCTAACCCTAACCCTAACCCTAACCCTAACCCTAACCCTAACCCTAACCCTAACCCTAACCCTAACCCTAACCCTAACCCTAACCCTAACCCTAACCCTAACCCTAACCCTAACCCTAACCCTAACCCTAACCCTAACCCTAACCCTAACCCTAACCCTAACCCTAACCCTAACCCTAACCCTAACCCTAACCCTAACCCTAACCCTAACCCTAACCCTAACCCTAACCCTAACCCTAACCCTAACCCTAACCCTAACCCTAACCCTAACCCTAACCCTAACCCTAACCCTAACCCTAACCCTAACCCTAACCCTAACCCTAACCCTAACCCTAACCCTAACCCTAACCCTAACCCTAACCCTAACCCTAACCCTAACCCTAACCCTAACCCTAACCCTAACCCTAACCCTAACCCTAACCCTAACCCTAACCCTAACCCTAACCCTAACCCTAACCCTAACCCTAACCCTAACCCTAACCCTAACCCTAACCCTAACCCTAACCCTAACCCTAACCCTAACCCTAACCCTAACCCTAACCCTAACCCTAACCCTAACCCTAACCCTAACCCTAACCCTAACCCTAACCCTAACCCTAACCCTAACCCTAACCCTAACCCTAACCCTAACCCTAACCCTAACCCTAACCCTAACCCTAACCCTAACCCTAACCCTAACCCTAACCCTAACCCTAACCCTAACCCTAACCCTAACCCTAACCCTAACCCTAACCCTAACCCTAACCCTAACCCTAACCCTAACCCTAACCCTAACCCTAACCCTAACCCTAACCCTAACCCTAACCCTAACCCTAACCCTAACCCTAACCCTAACCCTAACCCTAACCCTAACCCTAACCCTAACCCTAACCCTAACCCTAACCCTAACCCTAACCCTAACCCTAACCCTAACCCTAACCCTAACCCTAACCCTAACCCTAACCC
The DNA here is from genome assembly GCF_047496795.1 of Chiloscyllium punctatum. Classification (NCBI taxonomy): domain Eukaryota; kingdom Metazoa; phylum Chordata; class Chondrichthyes; order Orectolobiformes; family Hemiscylliidae; genus Chiloscyllium; species Chiloscyllium punctatum. Next base: position 93,656,699 of record NC_092760.1, on the reverse strand, counting down.
TAACCCTAACCCTAACCCTAACCCTAACCCTAACCCTAACCCTAACCCTAACCCTAACCCTAACCCTAACCCTAACCCTAACCCTAACCCTAACCCTAACCCTAACCCTAACCCTAACCCTAACCCTAACCCTAACCCTAACCCTAACCCTAACCCTAACCCTAACCCTAACCCTAACCCTAACCCTAACCCTAACCCTAACCCTAACCCTAACCCTAACCCTAACCCTAACCCTAACCCTAACCCTAACCCTAACCCTAACCCTAACCCTAACCCTAACCCTAACCCTAACCCTAACCCTAACCCTAACCCTAACCCTAACCCTAACCCTAACCCTAACCCTAACCCTAACCCTAACCCTAACCCTAACCCTAACCCTAACCCTAACCCTAACCCTAACCCTAACCCTAACCCTAACCCTAACCCTAACCCTAACCCTAACCCTAACCCTAACCCTAACCCTAACCCTAACCCTAACCCTAACCCTAACCCTAACCCTAACCCTAACCCTAACCCTAACCCTAACCCTAACCCTAACCCTAACCCTAACCCTAACCCTAACCCTAACCCTAACCCTAACCCTAACCCTAACCCTAACCCTAACCCTAACCCTAACCCTAACCCTAACCCTAACCCTAACCCTAACCCTAACCCTAACCCTAACCCTAACCCTAACCCTAACCCTAACCCTAACCCTAACCCTAACCCTAACCCTAACCCTAACCCTAACCCTAACCCTAACCCTAACCCTAACCCTAACCCTAACCCTAACCCTAACCCTAACCCTAACCCTAACCCTAACCCTAACCCTAACCCTAACCCTAACCCTAACCCTAACCCTAACCCTAACCCTAACCCTAACCCTAACCCTAACCCTAACCCTAACCCTAACCCTAACCCTAACCCTAACCCTAACCCTAACCCTAACCCTAACCCTAACCCTAACCCTAACCCTAACCCTAACCCTAACCCTAACCCTAACCCTAACCCTAACCCTAACCCTAACCCTAACCCTAACCCTAACCCTAACCCTAACCCTAACCCTAACCCTAACCCTAACCCTAACCCTAACCCTAACCCTAACCCTAACCCTAACCCTAACCCTAACCCTAACCCTAACCCTAACCCTAACCCTAACCCTAACCCTAACCCTAACCCTAACCCTAACCCTAACCCTAACCCTAACCCTAACCCTAACCCTAACCCTAACCCTAACCCTAACCCTAACCCTAACCCTAACCCTAACCCTAACCCTAACCCTAACCCTAACCCTAACCCTAACCCTAACCCTAACCCTAACCCTAACCCTAACCCTAACCCTAACCCTAACCCTAACCCTAACCCTAACCCTAACCCTAACCCTAACCCTAACCCTAACCCTAACCCTAACCCTAACCCTAACCCTAACCCTAACCCTAACCCTAACCCTAACCCTAACCCTAACCCTAACCCTAACCCTAACCCTAACCCTAACCCTAACCCTAACCCTAACCCTAACCCTAACCCTAACCCTAACCCTAACCCTAACCCTAACCCTAACCCTAACCCTAACCCTAACCCTAACCCTAACCCTAACCCTAACCCTAACCCTAACCCTAACCCTAACCCTAACCCTAACCCTAACCCTAACCCTAACCCTAACCCTAACCCTAACCCTAACCCTAACCCTAACCCTAACCCTAACCCTAACCCTAACCCTAACCCTAACCCTAACCCTAACCCTAACCCTAACCCTAACCCTAACCCTAACCCTAACCCTAACCCTAACCCTAACCCTAACCCTAACCCTAACCCTAACCCTAACCCTAACCCTAACCCTAACCCTAACCCTAACCCTAACCCTAACCCTAACCCTAACCCTAACCCTAACCCTAACCCTAACCCTAACCCTAACCCTAACCCTAACCCTAACCCTAACCCTAACCCTAACCCTAACCCTAACCCTAACCCTAACCCTAACCCTAACCCTAACCCTAACCCTAACCCTAACCCTAACCCTAACCCTAACCCTAACCCTAACCCTAACCCTAACCCTAACCCTAACCCTAACCCTAACCCTAACCCTAACCCTAACCCTAACCCTAACCCTAACCCTAACCCTAACCCTAACCCTAACCCTAACCCTAACCCTAACCCTAACCCTAACCCTAACCCTAACCCTAACCCTAACCCTAACCCTAACCCTAACCCTAACCCTAACCCTAACCCTAACCCTAACCCTAACCCTAACCCTAACCCTAACCCTAACCCTAACCCTAACCCTAACCCTAACCCTAACCCTAACCCTAACCCTAACCCTAACCCTAACCCTAACCCTAACCCTAACCCTAACCCTAACCCTAACCCTAACCCTAACCCTAACCCTAACCCTAACCCTAACCCTAACCCTAACCCTAACCCTAACCCTAACCCTAACCCTAACCCTAACCCTAACCCTAACCCTAACCCTAACCCTAACCCTAACCCTAACCCTAACCCTAACCCTAACCCTAACCCTAACCCTAACCCTAACCCTAACCCTAACCCTAACCCTAACCCTAACCCTAACCCTAACCCTAACCCTAACCCTAACCCTAACCCTAACCCTAACCCTAACCCTAACCCTAACCCTAACCCTAACCCTAACCCTAACCCTAACCCTAACCCTAACCCTAACCCTAACCCTAACCCTAACCCTAACCCTAACCCTAACCCTAACCCTAACCCTAACCCTAACCCTAACCCTAACCCTAACCCTAACCCTAACCCTAACCCTAACCCTAACCCTAACCCTAACCCTAACCCTAACCCTAACCCTAACCCTAACCCTAACCCTAACCCTAACCCTAACCCTAACCCTAACCCTAACCCTAACCCTAACCCTAACCCTAACCCTAACCCTAACCCTAACCCTAACCCTAACCCTAACCCTAACCCTAACCCTAACCCTAACCCTAACCCTAACCCTAACCCTAACCCTAACCCTAACCCTAACCCTAACCCTAACCCTAACCCTAACCCTAACCCTAACCCTAACCCTAACCCTAACCCTAACCCTAACCCTAACCCTAACCCTAACCCTAACCCTAACCCTAACCCTAACCCTAACCCTAACCCTAACCCTAACCCTAACCCTAACCCTAACCCTAACCCTAACCCTAACCCTAACCCTAACCCTAACCCTAACCCTAACCCTAACCCTAACCCTAACCCTAACCCTAACCCTAACCCTAACCCTAACCCTAACCCTAACCCTAACCCTAACCCTAACCCTAACCCTAACCCTAACCCTAACCCTAACCCTAACCCTAACCCTAACCCTAACCCTAACCCTAACCCTAACCCTAACCCTAACCCTAACCCTAACCCTAACCCTAACCCTAACCCTAACCCTAACCCTAACCCTAACCCTAACCCTAACCCTAACCCTAACCCTAACCCTAACCCTAACCCTAACCCTAACCCTAACCCTAACCCTAACCCTAACCCTAACCCTAACCCTAACCCTAACCCTAACCCTAACCCTAACCCTAACCCTAACCCTAACCCTAACCCTAACCCTAACCCTAACCCTAACCCTAACCCTAACCCTAACCCTAACCCTAACCCTAACCCTAACCCTAACCCTAACCCTAACCCTAACCCTAACCCTAACCCTAACCCTAACCCTAACCCTAACCCTAACCCTAACCCTAACCCTAACCCTAACCCTAACCCTAACCCTAACCCTAACCCTAACCCTAACCCTAACCCTAACCCTAACCCTAACCCTAACCCTAACCCTAACCCTAACCCTAACCCTAACCCTAACCCTAACCCTAACCCTAACCCTAACCCTAACCCTAACCCTAACCCTAACCCTAACCCTAACCCTAACCCTAACCCTAACCCTAACCCTAACCCTAACCCTAACCCTAACCCTAACCCTAACCCTAACCCTAACCCTAACCCTAACCCTAACCCTAACCCTAACCCTAACCCTAACCCTAACCCTAACCCTAACCCTAACCCTAACCCTAACCCTAACCCTAACCCTAACCCTAACCCTAACCCTAACCCTAACCCTAACCCTAACCCTAACCCTAACCCTAACCCTAACCCTAACCCTAACCCTAACCCTAACCCTAACCCTAACCCTAACCCTAACCCTAACCCTAACCCTAACCCTAACCCTAACCCTAACCCTAACCCTAACCCTAACCCTAACCCTAACCCTAACCCTAACCCTAACCCTAACCCTAACCCTAACCCTAACCCTAACCCTAACCCTAACCCTAACCCTAACCCTAACCCTAACCCTAACCCTAACCCTAACCCTAACCCTAACCCTAACCCTAACCCTAACCCTAACCCTAACCCTAACCCTAACCCTAACCCTAACCCTAACCCTAACCCTAACCCTAACCCTAACCCTAACCCTAACCCTAACCCTAACCCTAACCCTAACCCTAACCCTAACCCTAACCCTAACCCTAACCCTAACCCTAACCCTAACCCTAACCCTAACCCTAACCCTAACCCTAACCCTAACCCTAACCCTAACCCTAACCCTAACCCTAACCCTAACCCTAACCCTAACCCTAACCCTAACCCTAACCCTAACCCTAACCCTAACCCTAACCCTAACCCTAACCCTAACCCTAACCCTAACCCTAACCCTAACCCTAACCCTAACCCTAACCCTAACCCTAACCCTAACCCTAACCCTAACCCTAACCCTAACCCTAACCCTAACCCTAACCCTAACCCTAACCCTAACCCTAACCCTAACCCTAACCCTAACCCTAACCCTAACCCTAACCCTAACCCTAACCCTAACCCTAACCCTAACCCTAACCCTAACCCTAACCCTAACCCTAACCCTAACCCTAACCCTAACCCTAACCCTAACCCTAACCCTAACCCTAACCCTAACCCTAACCCTAACCCTAACCCTAACCCTAACCCTAACCCTAACCCTAACCCTAACCCTAACCCTAACCCTAACCCTAACCCTAACCCTAACCCTAACCCTAACCCTAACCCTAACCCTAACCCTAACCCTAACCCTAACCCTAACCCTAACCCTAACCCTAACCCTAACCCTAACCCTAACCCTAACCCTAACCCTAACCCTAACCCTAACCCTAACCCTAACCCAACCCTAACCCTAACCCTAACCCTAACCCTAACCCTAACCCTAACCCTAACCCTAACCCTAACCCTAACCCTAACCCAACCCTAACCCTAACCCTAACCCTAACCCTAACCCTAACCCTAACCCTAACCCTAACCCTAACCCTAACCCTAACCCTAACCCTAACCCTAACCCTAACCCTAACCCTAACCCTAACCCTAACCCTAACCCTAACCCTAACCCTAACCCTAACCCTAACCCTAACCCTAACCCTAACCCTAACCCTAACCCTAACCCTAACCCTAACCCTAACCCTAACCCTAACCCTAACCCTAACCCTAACCCTAACCCTAACCCTAACCCTAACCCTAACCCTAACCCTAACCCTAACCCTAACCCTAACCCTAACCCTAACCCTAACCCTAACCCTAACCCTAACCCTAACCCTAACCCTAACCCTAACCCTAACCCTAACCCTAACCCTAACCCTAACCCTAACCCTAACCCTAACCCTAACCCTAACCCTAACCCTAACCCTAACCCTAACCCTAACCCTAACCCTAACCCTAACCCTAACCCTAACCCTAACCCTAACCCTAACCCTAACCCTAACCCTAACCCTAACCCTAACCCTAACCCTAACCCTAACCCTAACCCTAACCCTAACCCTAACCCTAACCCTAACCCTAACCCTAACCCTAACCCTAACCCTAACCCTAACCCTAACCCTAACCCTAACCCTAACCCTAACCCTAACCCTAACCCTAACCCTAACCCTAACCCTAACCCTAACCCTAACCCTAACCCTAACCCTAACCCTAACCCTAACCCTAACCCTAACCCTAACCCTAACCCTAACCCTAACCCTAACCCTAACCCTAACCCTAACCCTAACCCTAACCCTAACCCTAACCCTAACCCTAACCCTAACCCTAACCCTAACCCTAACCCTAACCCTAACCCTAACCCTAACCCTAACCCTAACCCTAACCCTAACCCTAACCCTAACCCTAACCCTAACCCTAACCCTAACCCTAACCCTAACCCTAACCCTAACCCTAACCCTAACCCTAACCCTAACCCTAACCCTAACCCTAACCCTAACCCTAACCCTAACCCTAACCCTAACCCTAACCCTAACCCTAACCCTAACCCTAACCCTAACCCTAACCCTAACCCTAACCCTAACCCTAACCCTAACCCTAACCCTAACCCTAACCCTAACCCTAACCCTAACCCTAACCCTAACCCTAACCCTAACCCTAACCCTAACCCTAACCCTAACCCTAACCCTAACCCTAACCCTAACCCTAACCCTAACCCTAACCCTAACCCTAACCCTAACCCTAACCCTAACCCTAACCCTAACCCTAACCCTAACCCTAACCCTAACCCTAACCCTAACCCTAACCCTAACCCTAACCCTAACCCTAACCCTAACCCTAACCCTAACCCTAACCCTAACCCTAACCCTAACCCTAACCCTAACCCTAACCCTAACCCTAACCCTAACCCTAACCCTAACCCTAACCCTAACCCTAACCCTAACCCTAACCCTAACCCTAACCCTAACCCTAACCCTAACCCTAACCCTAACCCTAACCCTAACCCTAACCCTAACCCTAACCCTAACCCTAACCCTAACCCTAACCCTAACCCTAACCCTAACCCTAACCCTAACCCTAACCCTAACCCTAACCCTAACCC
>NC_092760.1:91654105-91764797 GCF_047496795.1 Chiloscyllium punctatum | reverse complement strand
GGTGAGAGTGTGGGTGTGGGTGAGAGTGTGGGTGTGGGTGTGGGTGAGAGTGTGGGCGTGGGTGTGGGGTGAGAGTGTGGGTGTGGGTGTGTGGTGAGGGTGTGGGTGTGGGTGTGGGTGAGAGTGTGGGCGTGGGTGTGGGGTGAGAGTGTGGGTGTGGGTGAGAGTGTGGGCGTGGGTGTGGGGTGAGAGTGTGGGTGTGGGTGTGTGGTGAGGGTGTGGGTGAGAGTGTGGGTGTGGGGTGAGAGTGTGTGGGGTGGGTGTAGGTGTGGGTGTGGGTGTGGGGTGAGAGTGTGGGTGTGGGGTGAGAGTGTGTGAGAGTGTGGGTGTGGGGTGAGAGTGTGGGGGGTGGGTGTGAGGTGTGGGTGTGGGGTGAGAGTGTGGGTGTGGGGTGAGAGTGTGGGTGTGGGGTGAGAGTGTGGGTGTGGGTGTGAGTGTGGGTGTGGGGTGAGAGTGTGGGTGTGGGGTGAGAGTGTGGGCGTGGGTGTGTGGTGAGAGTGTGGGTGAGAGTGTGGGTGTGGGGTGAGAGTGTGTGGTGTGGGTGTAGGTGTGGGTGTGGGTGTGGGGCGAGAGTGTGGGTGTGGGGTGAGAGTGTGGGTGTGGGGTGAGAGTGTGGGTGTGGGGTGAGAGTGTGGGCGTGGGTGTGAGTGTGAGTGTGGGTGTGGGGTGAGAGTGTGGGTGTGAGTGTGAGTGTGGGTGTGGGGTGAGAGTGTGGGTGTGGGTGTGGGGTGAGAGTGTGGGTGAGAGTGTGGGTGTGGGTGAGAGTGTGAGTGTGGGTGTGGGGTGAGAGTGTGGGTGTGGGTGTGGGGTGAGAGTGTGGGTGTGGGGTGTGGGTGTGGGTGTGGGTGTGGGTGTGGGGTGAGAGTGTGGGTGTGGGTGTGGGGTGAGAGTGTGGGTGTGGGGTGAGAGTGTGGGTGTGGGATGAGAGTGTGGGTGTGGGGTGAGAGTGTGGGTGTGGGTGTGGGATGAGAGTGTGGGTGTGGGGTGAGAGTGTGGGTGTGGGTGTGGGGTGAGAGTGTGGGTGTGGGGTGAGAGTGTGGGTGTGGGTGTGGGGTGAGAGTGTGGGTGTGGGGTGAGAGTGTGGGTGAGAGTGTGGGTGTGGGGTGAGAGTGTGGGTGTGGGGTGAGAGTGTGGGTGTGGGGTGAGAGTGTGGGTGTGGGTGTGGGTGTGGGGTGAGAGTGTGGGTGTGGGGTGAGAGTGTGGGTGAGAGTGTGGGTGTGGGGTGAGAGTGTGGGTGTGGGGTGAGAGTGTGGGTGTGGGTGTGGGGTGAGAGTGTGGGTGAGAGTGTGGGTGTGGGGTGAGAGTGTGGGTGTGGGGTGAGAGTGTGGGTGTGGGGTGAGAGTGTGGGTGTGGGATGAGAGTGTGGGTGTGGGGTGAGAGTGTGGGTGTGGGATGAGAGTGTGGGTGTGGGGTGAGAGTGTGGGTGTGGGATGAGAGTGTGGGTGTGGGATGAGAGTGTGGGTGTGGGTGTGGGGTGAGAGTGTGGGTGTGGGTGTGAGTGTGGGTGTGGGTGTGGGTTGAGAGTGTGGGCGTGGGTGTGTGGTGAGAGTGTGGGTGTGGGTGTGGGGTGAGAGTGTGGGTGTGGGTGTGCGTGTGTGGGTGAGAGTGTGGGTGTGGGCGTGGGGTGAGAGTGTGGGTGTGGGTGTGCGTGTGTGGGTGAGAGTGTGGGTGTGGGCGTGGGGTGAGAGTGTGGGTGTGGGGTGAGAGTGTGGGTGTGGGGTGAGAGTGTGGGTGTGGGCGTGGGGTGAGAGTGTGGGTGTGGGTGTGGGTGTGTGGGTGAGAGTGTGGGTGTGGGTGTGGGGTGAGAGTGTGGGTGTGGGTGTGGGGTGAGAGTGTGGGTGTGGGGTGAGAGTGTGGGCGTGGGGTGAGAGTGTGTGGTGAGAGTGTGGGTGTGGGTGTGAGTGTGGGTGTGGGTGTGAGTGTGGGTGTGGGTGTGGGGTGAGAGTGTGGGTGTGGGTGTGGGGTGAGAGTGTGGGTGTGGGTGTGGGTGTGGGTGTGGGGTGAGAGTGTTGGTGTGGGGTGAGAGTGTGGGCGTGGGTGTGAGTGTGGGTGTGGGTGTGGGGTGAGAGTGTGGGTGTGGGGTGAGAGTGTGGGCGTGGGTGTGGGGTGAGAGAGTGGGTGTGGGTGTGGGGTGTGGGTGTGGGTGTGAGTGTGGGTGTGGGGTGAGAGTGTGGGTGTGGGTGTGGGGTGTGGGTGTGGGGTGAGAGTGTGGGTGTGGGTGAGAGTGTGGGTGTGGGTGTGGGTGAGAGTGTGGGCGTGGGTGTGGGGTGAGAGTGTGGGTGTGTGGTGAGGGTGTGGGTGTGGGTGTGGGTGAGAGTGTGGGCGTGGGTGTGGGGTGAGAGTGTGGGTGTGGGTGAGAGTGTGGGCGTGGGTGTGGGGTGAGAGTGTGGGTGTGGGTGTGTGGTGAGTGTGTGGGTGAGAGTGTGGGTGTGGGGTGAGAGTGTGTGGGGTGGGTGTAGGTGTGGGTGTGGGTGTGGGGTGAGAGTGTGGGTGTGGGGTGAGAGTGTGGGTGAGAGTGTGGGTGTGGGGTGAGAGTGTGTGGGGTGGGTGTGGGTGTGGGGTGAGAGTGTGGGTGTGGGGTGAGAGTGTGGGTGTGGGTGTGAGTGTGGGTGTGGGGTGAGAGTGTGGGTGTGGGGTGAGAGTGTGGGTGTGGGGTGAGAGTGTGGGTGTGAGTGTGGGTGTGGGGTGAGAGTGTGGGTGTGGGGTGAGAGTGTGGGCGTGGGTGTGTGGTGAGAGTGTGGGTGAGAGTGTGGGTGTGGGGTGAGAGTGTGTGGTGTGGGTGTAGGTGTGGGTGTGGGTGTGGGGCGAGAGTGTGGGTGTGGGGTGAGAGTGTGGGTGTGGGGTGAGAGTGTGGGTGTGGGGTGAGAGTGTGGGCGTGGGTGTGAGTGTGAGTGTGGGTGTGGGTGTGAGTGTGGGTGTGGGTGTGAGTGTGGGCGAGGGTGTGAGTGTGAGTGTGGGTGTGGGGTGAGAGTGTGGGTGTGGGTGTGGGGTGAGAGTGTGGGTGAGAGTGTGGGTGTGGGTGAGAGTGTGAGTGTGGGTGTGGGGTGAGAGTGTGGGTGTGGGTGTGGGGTGAGAGTGTGGGTGTGGGGTGTGGGGTGAGAGTGTGGGTGTGAGTGTGGGTGTGAGTGTGAGTGTGGGTGTAGGTGTAGGTGTGAGTGTGAGTGTGGGTGTGGGTGTGAGTGTGGGTGTGAGTATGGGTGTGGGTGTGGGGTGAGAGTGTTCGTGAGAGTGTGGGTGTGGGGTGAGAGTGTGGGTGTGAGTGTGGGTGTGGGTGTGAGTGTGGGTGTGAGTGTGGGTGTGGGTGTGGGTGTGGGGTGAGAGTGTTGGTGTGGGTGTGGGTGTGGGTGTGGGTGTGGGGTGAGAGTGTTGGTGAGAGTGTGGGTGTGAGTGTGAGTGTGAGTTTGGGTGTAGGTGTGAGTGTGTGTGGGTGTGAGTGTGGGTGTGAGTGTGGGTGTGGGGTGAGAGTGTTGGTGAGAGTGTGGGTGTGGGTGTGGGTGTGAGTGTGGGTGTGGGGTGAGAGTGTTGGTGAGAGTGTGGGTGTGGGTGTGGGTGTGAGTGTGGGTGTGAGTGTGGGTGTGGGGTGAGAGTGTTGGTGAGAGTGTGGCTGTGGGTGTGGGTGTGGGTGTGAGTGTGAGTGTGTGTGGGTGTGAGTGTGGGTGTGGGTGTGGGTGTGGGGTGAGAGTGTTGGTGAGAGTGTGGGTGTGGGGTGAGAGTGTGGGTGTGAGTGTGGGTGTGGGTGTGGGGTGAGAGTGTGAGTGTGGGTGTGAGTGTGGGTGTGGGGTGAGAGTGTTGGTGAGAGTGTGAGTGTGGGTGTGGGTGTGGGTGTGAGTGTGAGTGTGAGTGTGAGTGTGAGTGTGAGTGTGCTATACTGTATTGGTTGTGATCACTCACCGTAACCACTTGGGTGAGGTCATTGTTATTTTGCTGATGTTCCTGCAACATCCGAAACGTTGCTGTGGATCTGCCGTCACATTCAGGCCAGACCCAGGTCAGGACAGTCGGTCTCCTTCCCTAAAGAACATGTGTGAAGCCATTGGGTTATTGGCTTTGATGACATGGTCACCATTGCACCAGCTGTTTATCCCAGAGCTCCTTCTGTAAATTGAATTCCGATTTCACCGTCTGCCATTCTGGGATTTGACCCTGTGTCCCCAGGACATTAGAACTTAAAAATGTGGTGCTGGAAAAGCGCAGCAGGTCAGGCAGCATCAAAGGAACAGGAGAATTAGCGTTTCGGGCATGAGCCCTTCTCTGATCTCCAGCATCTGCAGTCTTCACTTTCCCCAGGACATTATCCTAACTTTGAAGAGTCATACCAAAGTCAAATTATTAACTCTGTTTCTCTTGCCACAGGCACTGCCAAATCTGCTGAGTTTCTCCAGTAATTTCTGTGTTTATCTCAGATTTCCAGGATCTGGGGTACTCTGGTTTTAATTTGATTGACTCTAATCAATGCTGGCCCAGCCAGGGACACCCACATCCTACGAGCAAATAACGAATTTTATTTCCGCAAACAAGAGATTACTTTTCTAAAGAAAAACTTGAGGTTAGTGTTCTCAACAAGTGATTGTTACATGGTGACCAGAATGATATCCTTAGGGTTTTGAAATGTAATGAAAAGGCAAATGTTGTTACATTTATTCCACTGCCTGTAGGTAATAAAAACAAGTCAGGGCAGGTTCGGAGGTGCAAGTGAAATGTTGGCATTTACTGCTCAAGGAACAGAACATAAACGTCGAGAAGTGTTACAAGGCATTAGTGAGACTGTACCTGGAGAGTTTGGTTCCCATATGGGAGGAGGGATGGAATTGTATTGGAGGCAGTTCAGAGGAGCATCCGAGGAACAAGGGGCTTGTTTTAGTTTCAGTCTGTACTCTCTGAAGGGGAGATTGAAGTGAAGGATATAAAATGCTCAAGGGGGGGCGAGCAGATGTCGACTCTCATGGGGCAACCTAAAATGAGAGGTCATAGTTTTGGGGTGGGGGGGGGGGGAGCAGATTGAAAACGGACATGAGGAAAAGTTACTTCTCTCAAAGGAACGTGGATCTGTGGAATGTGTTCCTGAAGAGTGTGGTGGATGTTGGGACATTGAGTAAATTGATGGAGGAGATAGCCAGGTGTTTTACTGAGTGATAGGCTGGAGAATTCTGCAGCTGAGGCTGAGATGAGATCAGCCATGATCAGACAAAATGGCAGAGCAGACAAGACGGGCTGAATGGCCAGGCTCAGGCAGGATTGGTGTGAAGGTTTTTGCAATGAGGCATGACGTTGCTCCTTGTAACTTCCTGGGTGTCTTCCCCCCCACCCCCCATCCCCATGTTCACCATAGGGAGGCTGGGGTTTGGAAAGATTGGGATCTCCCTTCCACGTGGGAAGGGGCTGTTAATGCCAAGAGCTCCCTCACTGAGGAACCCCCCAGCCGGATAGCAGGGATCCCCCAGGGAGAGAGCAGGGGTCCCCCAGGGAGAGAGCAGGGATCCCCCAGGGAGAGAGCAGGGGTCCCCCAGGGAGAGAGCAGGGATCCCCCAGGGAGAGAGCAGGGATCTCCCAGGGAGAGAGCAGGGATCTCCCAGGGAGAGAGCAGGGATCTCCCAGGGAGAGAGCAGGGATCTCCCAGGGAGAGAGCAGGGATCCCCTAGGGAGAGAGCAGGGATCCCCCAGGGAGAGAGCAGGGATCCCCCAGGGAGAGAGCAGGGATCTCCCAGGGAGAGAGCAGGGATCCCCCAGGGAGAGAGCAGGGGTCCCCCAGGGAGAGAGGAGGGATCTCCCAGGGAGAGAGCAGGGATCCCCTAGGGAGAGAGCAGGGATCCCCCAGGGAGAGAGCAGGGGTCCCCCAGGGAGAGAGCAGGGATCTCCCAGGGAGAGAGCAGGGATCCCCCAGGGAGAGAGAGCAGGGATCCCCCAGGGAGAGAGAGCAGGGGTCCCCCAGGGAGAGAGAGCAGGGGTCCCCCAGGGAGAGAGCAGGGATCCCCCAGGGAGAGAGCAGGGATCCCCCAGGGAGAGAGAGCAGGGATCCCCCAGGGAGAGAGCAGGGATCCCCCAGGGAGAGAGAGCAGGGATCCCCCAGGGAGAGAGAGCAGGGATCCCCCAGGGAGAGAGAGCAGGGGTCCCCCAGGGAGAGAGCAGGGATCCCCCAGGGAGAGAGCAGGGATCCCCCAGGGAGAGAGCAGGGGTCCCCCAGGGAGAGAGCAGGGGTCCCCCAGGGAGAGAGCAGGGATCTCCCAGCCCGTGGGCAGAGGCAAGGTTCTTTTGTCTCCGTTGTTGTGGTTCTGTTTGCCGAGCTGGGAGTTTGTGTTGCAGACGTTTCGTCCCCTGTCTAGGTGACATCCTCAGTGCTTGGGAGCCTCCTGTGAAGCGCTTCTGTGATCTTTCCTCCGGCATTTGTAGTGGTTTGTCTCTGCCGCTTCCGGTTGTCAGTTCCAGCTGTCTGCTGCAGTGGTTGGTATATTGGGTCCAGGTCGATGTGCTTATTGATTGAATCTGTGGATGAGTGCCATGCCTCTAGGAATTCCAAGAGCACCTGAGCTACAAATCTTCTCCCAAACGTCTTTTCTCTCCTTTACCCTGGGATGATACTTGGCAATGGTGTGCCCTGCTGACCTCAGTGCCAGTCACTGAACTGTCAAGGTGGCTTTATTGTTCCCGTAAACCCTCACAGATTGTTTGTCATTCATCTAAAAGCCGTGAGGAAATTTTTTTCCGCAGTGAGCAGGATCTGGAATACACCACCCGAGAGAGACAATAGACAATAGGTGCAGGAGTAGGCCATTCTGCCCTTTGAGCCTGCACCACCATTCAATATGATCATGGCTGATCATTCCTAATCAGTATCCTGTTCCTGCTTTAGCTCCATAACCCTTGATTCCACAATCCTTGAGAGCTCTATCCAATTCTTTCTTAAATGAACCCAGAGACTGGGCCTCCACTGTCCTCTGGGGCAGAGCATTCCACACAGCCACCACTCTCTGGGTGAAGAAGTTTCTCCTCATCTCTGTCCAAAATGGTCTACCCCGTATTTTTAAGCTGTGTCCTCTGGTTCGGCACTCACCCATCAGCGGACACATGTTTCCTGCCTCCAGAGTGTCCAATCCTTTAATAATCTTATATGTCTCAATCAGATCCCCTCTCAGTCTTCTAAACTCAAGGGTATACAAGCCCAGTCGCTCCAGTCTTTCAGTGTAAGGTAATCCCGCCATTCCAGGAATTGACCTCGTGAACCTACGCAGCATTCCCTCAATAGCCAGAATGTCTTTCCTCAAATTTGGAGACCAGAACTGCACACAATATTCCAGTTGTGGTCTCACCAGGGCCCTGTACAGCTGCAGAAGAACCTCTTTGCTTCTATACTCAATCTCTCTTGTTATGAAGGCCAGCATGCTATTAGCCTTCTTCACTACCTGCTGTACCTGCATGCTTACCTTCATTGACTGGTGTACAAGAACACCCAGATCTCTCTGTACTGCCCCTTTACCTAAATTGATTCCATTTAGTTAGTAATCTGCTTTCCTGTTCTTGCCACCAAAGTGGATAACCATACATTTATCCACATTAAACTGCATCTGCCATGCATCTGACCACTCACCTAACTTGTCCAGGTCACCCTGTAATCTCCTAACATCCTCATCACATTTCACCCTACCACCCAGCTTTGTATCATCAGCAAATTTGCTAATGTTATTGCTGATACCATCTTCTATATCATTAACATATATTGTAAAAAGCTGCGGTCCCAGCACGGATCCCTGCGGTACCCCACTGGTCACTGCCTGCCATTCCGAAATGGAGCCGTTAATCACTACCCTTTGTTTCCTATTAGCCAACCAATTTTCAATCCAATCTAGTACTTTGCCCCCAATACCATGCGCCCTAATTTTACTCACTAACCTCCTGTGTGGGACTTTATCAAAAGCTTTCTGAAAGTCCAGGTACACTACATCCACTGGATCTCCCTCGTCCATCTTCAGAGTTACATCCTCAAGAAATTCCAGAAGACTAGTCAAGCATGATTTCCCCTTCATAAATCCATGCTGACTCTGTCCTATCCTGTTACTACTATCCAGATGTGTCGTAATTTCATCCTTTATAATAGACTCCAGCATCTTTCCCACCACTGAGGTCAGACTAACTGGTCTATAATTTCCTGCTTTCTCTCTCCCACCTTTCTTAAAAAGTGGTACGACATTAGCCACCCTCCAATCCACAGAAGCTGATCCCGAATCTATCGAACTCTGGAAAATAATCACTAACGCGTCCATGCTTTCTCGAGCCACCTCCTGGGATGTAGACCATCAGGCCCTAGAGACTTATCAGCCTTCAGACCTAACAGTCTCTCCAACACCAAATCCTGGCAAATATAAATTCCCATAAGTTCAGGTCCTTCAGCCACTGTTACCTCAGGGAGATTGCTTGTGTCTTCCCCAGTGAACACAGATCTGAAGTACCAATTCAATTCTTCTGTCATTTCTTTGTTCCCCGTAATATATTCCCCTGTTTCTGTCTTCAAGGGCCCAATTTTAGTCTTAACCATTTTTTTGCCTTTCACATATCTAAAAAAGCTTTTACTATCCTCCTTTATATTATTGGCCAGTTTACCTTTGTACCTCATTTTTTCTCTGCGTATTTCCTTCTTACTAATCCTCTGTTGTTCTTTAAAAGCTTCCCAGTCCTCCGTTTTCCCACTTATCTTTGCTGCGTTATACTTTTTCTCTTTTAACTTTATATTTTTCTTAACTTCCCTCATCAGCCACAGCCACCCATGCCTCCTCCTGGGATCTTTCTTCCTTTTAGGAATGAACTGATCCTGCAACTTCTGCATCATACCCAGAAATATCCGCCATTGTTCCTCCCACTGTGAAATGATGGGAGTGTGACGACGTGAGTTGATTTTGCCAGGAGCTGGCATGAGCTCAGTGGGCTGAATGGCCTCTTCCTTTGGTGTACGATGTCTCTGAATCCTGCCCTTCCAACAGAGTCTTGCCAAATCGACAAAGCGTTGCGGAGGTGGGATGGGGTTTGGCTCTTACATTAAGCTTGAAACATCTTAGTGGACAGATATGTTGTAATAAGTTTAACTCAGGCAGCCCTTCCCCAGCCGATAGCTGACTCCTGCAGCTCCATAAACTAACTGTTCTGTTACTGATTCAGCAGGAGTCCCGATGGAGTGAACACTTCTTCAGGTGTACAACGGAATGCAACTGTAACTTTCACCATCCGGCCTGGAAGCAGCCAACCCATAACTGTTCAGAACCGGACATCAGACTTTGACAGTATGACTATTTTAAAACGAGCTCCGAGCCCTGTGGCTTCTCTAACAGACACTGGTCAGACCCCCAGACCCTCCTCCTTGCCAGCTGGGTCTCCCTCACCTACTCTTTCTGATGCCTTTGGCTTCCAAAGCCAGCCAGTCATTGGAGAAGGACACTTTGGAAGCCAGCCTGGTCGCAGTCGGTCTCCATCTCCGAGCACTTTACAACCACCAGTTTCAGACAAACCTTTCGCATCCAAGGCTGTTCTCCTTTGGACTAAACACGACGTGGCTGACTGGCTGGACACGCTGAATCTCGGAGAACACAAAGATGCATTTTTGGATAACGAGATAGATGGGACACACTTACCGTCACTGCAGAAGGAAGATTTAATCGATCTGGGGGTGACAAGAGTTGGACATCGAATGAATATAGAACGCGCTTTAAGACAGCTCCTGTCAGTTAGATAAACATTTATTTGAATGCTTAACAGAGTAACTAAAAGATCTCTCATTATTTTTGTCAACAGTCTGCATTCACCATAGCTCTGGCTGGAATATAATGTGCGACTGAAATATTTTTGAAAGGTCAGCGTGAACATTTGTTCCAATAAAAGCCTCTCGTACATTTATAAGCACAATACGTTGACAGTATCAGTGGCTCATCAGTCAAGCAACTCCATGTGCTACTGATGTGCTGAGAAGATTAGGACAAAAGTGAAGCTCCTTTTGTGATGTAAATATAACTACAGCATAATCTATATTTTGAACGATGACCTTTTAATATTGACCTCACTTGGACATGTCTTAATGATACTGTAGTTGAACCAGCAGAGCTGTGTTATATACTTTCTACCTTTGCTAGTCCAGTATTTCTTCACAAGAATCCCAATCAATGTTCTCGAAGATGTGCAGCAGATCAGCTCACCTCTGTTTTATTCCTTTTCCTTTGGATGAGAAGTGACGCTGATGAGAATTTTGTTTCCTTTCTGCTGAGCAGTCTTATCATTTCCAGTATTGTACATGGGCGAGAAAGAAATATGAAGCTCTTTTAACTATTCACATTTTGACACACTCTTAATAATCTGTCATGATGGGGCACTGTTGTAGCATTTTGTCCAATTCTCTCCTCGAAAGCTCATACAGATTTGTTTCCAGTATTGCTGTGTCTTTTCCAATGCTGTTGTCAGGGGGTGCTCTTGAGAACAGTGACAAGAGTGTTGAATTGAATCATTATTGTCTTCCATAGAGGCAGGTGATTTACCACAATTACTTACTAGAGCAGGCAGGAGGGCTCTAAACGGGCCGTGTCTAAATTCTGTTCCAGAGCAGGGGAGTTTGCTCATTTGAGCTGTGTAGGAAAACATGTCTTGCTTATTGAATAAAATTTAAAACAAAGTGGGGTTTCTATTTGTCATTTTAGCTGCTATTCTTTTTCATAGCTATTATATATCTATATATATGCATTTATTCTGATGAATTGGTTAATGACGTGTATTCCAATTGAGGAATGTAGCTGCACAGTAAATTATTTTTTGAACCCACTGTGCCACAATACAAGTGAAGTTAAATCTGAGCGGATTTCTTTGTGAGGTGATGGTTTTAGTGGATGTTTTTGGCCTGGCCTCCCCTTTATGACTGGGCATTCAAACCGGCATCAAAGATTAATCATTTCTGTAGAGCAACAGGGACTTAAGATGCATTCTCTCTGCCATATTACATATTCACTTTTTAGGTCTGCATTTCTGTTACATATTGTAATTAAAATTGACAATCTTAAACACTTAGTTTGTGTAACAATTGTGAAAACAGTACCAAATCTCACAAGATGTAAATTGTGTAGTAACGTACAGGAACCCCCGTTTCTGGGAGATTTGAGTGCACCTCAAACTGTTAACTTCAGCAGAAGCAATTAGCCGTGACTGTTGGGGAGCAATTTAATTCACAGGTTTTCCTTCTTGCACAGCTCTGGGTATTTATTTGTGGTATTTATCATTTAGCGATATAGTTAATTCACTGACTAAACCTCAGTAATTCCAGCTGCAGGCAATTCCAGTTGATCTGGCAATGATTACATCAATGAGCCGACAATATCATTTTCTTCACAAATAATAGTCACTAACCTTTTTATTTTTTATTTTGCTGGTGCATTAAGGTGTATCTCACTTTAATTTGTGTAAAAGACTTGTGTTCAGATTTTCAATGTTGCTGTAATTTCTGTGATTTGTAATATCTTCATCTAGATCCATTGACAAGCTCCTGTAACTTGCACTTTCCCAACTCCTGAATAACCTGTATGGCAACCAAATTATTAAACAAGAAATAAACATTATAACAGCAAATAAAACTTGTCTTACTGACTGTAGAGGATGTGCCATTGACCAAATTATTAAACAAGTTCCCTCCTTGTTACTTGATGTTGGTTGCTGTCCCAATAGCTAGAAATTAAATTTAGTTTCCATTTTGTTTCAACTGCTTCAAAAGAACCTCTTGATTTTTGAACCTCTTCCCAACCTCCCTGTTCCAGGCTCCTCAATAACAAGAACAAAATTTATCAATCATTCTTGGTTTTCTCATCCATCAAACTGCTCCTTCTCCCCATCCCTCCATTTCCTAGCCTATAGTTTTCTTTTTCTCCTTCCCCTTCTCTCTCTCTCTCTCTGTCTCTCGCCCCTTCTTTCATCTCTTCTGCCTCTCTTGCCCCTCCTTCTTGCCCACTGTTCCCTGCCACTCTCTTGTCCCTTCTTTGTTTCACATGCATTCCTTCTCTCTTTTGCCCCTTTTCTCTCACTTCTTTCTCCATCCTGTCCCTCCCTATCTCTTCACCTTTATCCCTCTCTGTCTTATTCCCTTCTCTCTCCATCACTCCTTACTAACCCTCTCCTTTTCCCCCACATTGTCTCTCCCTCTTGTGCACTCTCCTCCAAGCTTTATCTCCATGGTCCATCCACTCCCTCTCTCTCGTCTCCCTCCTGCCTTCACCACTCTTTATTCTACAGCTGTGTTTTTTTTTCTCTGTGTCTCTAATTCCTTCTATCCATCTCCTCTCCAGTCTCTATCAACTCTCCCTTTCCCAACACCATTAGCTTTTGTGGATCGTTGCCAGTTCAGAGATGTAGAGCGGTGTGCGCCCAGTCTCAGGTGTTGCCTTGACATGTCACAGCTGGGTCTATTTGCGATGTGTGAACGGTTGAAGATGACATGTCATCAGCATCTCCTGCAGGGGAAATCAAGATGGGCCAGTGATGCTGTCCTGCTGATGACACCCAGAACCCATGTAGGAAGTTCACCCAGCTGGTAATCCAGAACCCAAGGCTAATGTTCTGGACATATGGGTTCAAAGCCTACCATGGCTGATTGTGAAATTTGAACTTAATAATATATCTGTAATTAATAGCTAGTGTAATAGGGACTGTGTAACCATAGCTGATTGTCACTGTTCACTAGTATCCTTTGGGGAAGGAAATCTCTCATCCTTACCCAGTCTGGCCTATGTGTGACTCCAGCCCACACCAATGTGGTTGACGCCTCGCTGCCCTCTGGGTAATTAGCAACAACCAATACAAATTGGCCCAGCCAATGATGCCACCATTCTATGAACAAATTAACAAAAGGTGAAAGAAACTGCTAAACACTCTTTATTCTCCAGAGACACTGGTCCATGTCACTGTTCTTAACAAAAACCACACTGGGAAAATATTCTCAGGGAGAGACAATGACCTCACCTTGACCTGTGTACCACACACAATTCTGGGAGAAGGCATTAGTTTGAGGGTTGCAATTTTGTTGTACTTGGGAGAGGTTGTGTAATTATGTGCCAGGATACAGATATGTAATTTTCTGAATGTAAATAAAATGTAAAGTGAAATAGCATTGGCCTGTAACAGAAAGCTCCTGGAGGCAGTGAGGAGATCCCACAATAGCTTGAAGTACAATGACATACCAAGGGAGCTTCCAGCTGTTGGCTTTCTATAGAGAGCTCATCCTTCTCTTCAAAACATTGCACAGATTCAGCCTCAGAAGCAGCTTGTCTCTGCTCTCAGTGAAGTTACACTTTCCTCCAATGTGTCCTTAACATATCTAACGACCTGTTGTTATAAACACCGTAATGCAATGAGCTGCTGAGGAGGTGTTTTATGTGACACTGGGATTCATGAGATTTTGATGGTAAGATTGAGATAGAGCGGGTACAGGGGAGAATTCCAAAACATATGGCCACCAACAGTGTAGTCATTAAAACTGCGGATGTTATAGAGATCAGAGTTAGAGGGGACAGACCACCCCAGGGGGTTTGTAGGTTGAAAGAGGTTAGAGAGAGACAGACCGCATGGAGGAGTTTGTAGGTTGAAGGAGATTAGAGAGAGCGAGAGAGACACCGTGGAGGAGTTTGAAGACAAAGATGAGAATGTTAAGCCCGAGGTGTTATGTAGCCAGGAGTTAGTATAATCGAGTGAAGGTGAAAATGATGGACAGCAGATACATGGGAACACCACCCCCTGCAAATTCTCCTCCAAGCCACTCCCCGTCCTGTCATGGAAATACATCACCGTTCCTTCAGTGTCACTGGGTCAAAATCCCTCCCTGATAGCATTGTGGGTCTACCTCCATCACACGAGCTGCCTTCTTGAACCACTGCAGCTCACCACCACCTTCTCAAGGGCAACCAGGGACAGGCAATCAATGTGACATCACATGGTCATTTCTCTTCATAAAAGCCATGATTTAGAGTCATAGAGTTCTGCAGAACTGAGACCCTTTGGCCCAAACTGGTCCATACCGACCAAACTGTCCAAATGAGAATATGGGTATCAGAGTTTTGCACCATGTCAAGTTTATGGAGTGTATGAGAATGTGAGAAGCCAGCCAGGAGTCTGTGGAATAATCTGATGTAGAGATAGCACAGATAAAGAAAGTTATAACCTCACTCAGAGAGCAGATGAGAACTGCACCTGGGGTAGAATCTGTGAACCTTTTTGAAGGGAGACAGCTCAATGCAGAAAGCTAGCAGCATGAATCTTCTGATTGAAGTCCAGGCTCAAGTCACGCAATGTTCCAGAGTCCATCATTGTGATGGTCCAGGTATGTGATCACCTTGGCATCAAACCTTGGAACACCGAGATGGTGAACTGTCCGAAGTACCTTGGGGAGACGGATATACTCTGAGGCTGAGGAATAGAGTTTAAGTAGGGGCCAAAGACAATTCATGGTCTCTCATTATCAACATTGCCAAAACAGTGGAAACTGTCCCTCACAAATCACCTTATCATGAGACTTATTATTAGGTTACATACAGTGTGGAAACAGGCCCTTTGGCCCAACAAGCCCGCACCCATTTATCCCTTCAACTAACACAATGGGTAATTTAGTATGGCCAATTCACCTAACCTGCACATTTTTGGACTGTGGGAGGAAACCAGAGCACCCAGAGGAAACCCACACAGACACGGGGAGAACATGCAATTTCCACACAGTCAGTTGCTTGAGGCGGGAATTGAACCCAGGTCTCTCGTGCTGTGAGGCAGCAGTGCTAACCACTGTGCCACCGTGCCGCCCTAAATCTTGAATGATCTTGGCATATGTTTGATTGCAAAAAGGTTATAACACTGTAAATGCTAAAACAAACAAAGGGACAGCTCTGCCAAAGTCTAGTCCCAATGTGGGCACAACGGGCTGGATGGCTTCTTTCTGAACCATAACAATTCTGTTATCAACATGAGGCTGACTTGTTGCTTCATCATTTGAATCACAGCTCATTGGTGGGAGAGTCCCCTCTGACACAGGACGATGTGCATTCAATTCCCTCTGTGAAAATTCCAGGCTGATGTTTCATTGCCATCTTGCAGGAATGCCACAATGTCAACATTGCAAGAATCCAGGGGAGTTGCTAAACCACAGCACTGTCTGCTGTCTCAACTCAAAGTAAAAGATGACTCTGCCCTGTTTCCTGGTATTTATACCAAAACCAGTTATTCTGATCATTATCATCTTGCAGTTGTTGGGAGCTGCTTGGTGTAACTTAGTTGTTCCATCTCCTGCATCATAACAAGCCATGCAGTTTGAAGAGCGGTCCCTGCTGTAAAGTGCTTTGTGATGTGCTGAGCTTTTGAAATAACTTATGTAACTGCACGTTCTTTCTTCCTGCTTTGTAAAAGTATCTACCTGCTGTAAAAGCACATATTTCCATCCTTTAAGCAGCTCCACAGCTGTCTCTGTCCTGGCAACACTGCAGCTTTTCCATTTATGCATTTGGCAGTAAAGGACATACAGACTGAGTCCAGGTTGAAAGTGGATGAGACTGGAGAACAAACAGACATCCGGAGTTCAGTGTGCCTATCTGGAGAGAGGAGCCTGGGAGACCTTTAATTGGGCAGTCAAGTGCCCATGCTGCAGCTGGGACCCCAACTAGAAATAAGTTAGCACAAACAAATCATGCTGAAAGTGGATGATCATTTTAAACCTGCTGTTCAAGCAGAAGAGATCATCAAAGGGAAAATATGACCCAATGTTCTGACTTAACTTGCAAAGAATTATATAAAGAGAAATCATAGTTCACAGATGCTGAGTTGCAAATTTGATTGTTTTCTGAATGCAGCCAAAATATCAATACTGACAGCTCATAATGATTACACAGCGGTGCTTTTTGAATTTGATCATGGAATATGGACATCACTGGCTAGGCCAGCATTTGTCACTCATCCCTAATTGCCCCTTGGCCTGAATGGATTGTTGAGGCCATTTCAGAAGATAGTTAAAAGGTCAACCACATTGCAGTAGATCTGGAGTCACATTACCCTGGAGAGAGTGCAAAGGAGATTTATCTGATACTGCCCAGACATCAGGCTCTAACATAGGAGGATGAAGTGGAGGAACTGGGTTTATTTCCCGTGGAGCAGTGAAGGTTGAGAGGGGACTGGACAGAGAAGTATTAGATTGTGAGAATCACAGACTGGATTGGATGGTTGATTCTGCATCAGTAGAGGAGACAATAACCAAGAGGCATGGATTCAGGGAAGAGGTGAAGGCTAAGAGGAGATTGAGGAGATTTGTTTTTCACTGAGAGGATAGGGTGAGTCTCACTGTCTGAAAGAGTGGTTGAGCTAGAAACTCTTGTAACATTTAAGCAGCATCTAAAGATTCACTTGTATTGCCATAGCCCTCCAGGGCACTGAGCCAGGGGCTAGATAATGGAATTAGTGTAGTCAGATCTTTGACTGGTGTAGACTTTATGGGCCGAATGGTCTCCATCTGAATGTACACATTGGCCAGACAAGGTAAGGATGACCGATTTCCTTCACTAAGGGGCATTACTGAAGTCGATCAGTTTTCTAGCAATTGATGGTCACCATTACTAAGACTCGCTTTCGGCACCAGATCTGTTCATTAAACCAGCTGCTGATGTGAGATTTAACCCGACATCCACATACCATGACCCAGCGTCTCTACTTGACCAGTTCAGTGACATTCCCACTGCTACACTGACTCCTTTATCACAGTGTTGTGACTTTTAGACCACCTTATGGCTCTTACATGCTTTGGGACAAACCGAGGTGGCTCCGCAGTGTAACAACATTTTAATTCTGAGAACATGCAGCCTTCCGAAGTTGTCCTGTTTCAGCAGAGTATAAATGGAAAATGCTGACTTGCATCACTGCCACTGCAAATTCCAGGTAATGTTTTACATGAAAAGGTTATGAAAAGTCTGATTATAAATGCAAGTCATTCTGAATTGATCTAAATCTGAAGCTGTTGCTGATACTGTCAATACTTGACTTGTTTTTTTCCTCCTATCCAGGATTATTTCAAATTGCCTCCACTCATACACCTTCCCAACTGTCGGAATAGATGCAGGATGAGGATGGATGGGGGTGGGGATTGCTGTGTTTGATTCCAATAAGTGATTTGCTGCCACTTTGAGCTGCTCAGATGCTCTCCTGCAAAATCACAGGCCTGCAGCAACAAGCTCACTGCATGTACTCCACGGAAATGAACTGGTTCATTGAGGTTTCTCAGCTCAGAATGTGAACATAGGAATATTATTTCTATATAGTCAGCAGAAAACTACCCCAAATCTATTCAAAAACTTGATCCATTTGCTTTCTTTAATGTTTAGTTATTAATCAATTCACATAAATATCTCAGTGGATAACAGAGGCTTGTAAGATGAACAGAATCACAAAGGTTGGAAGGTGGCCATTCAGCCCATTGTGACTGTACTAGAATAATAGTCCCACTTTTCTGCTCCTAATGCGCAACCTAGAATTGTTTCTTTTTGAAGTGCATGTACAAGTTTGATTTGTAAATTGTTCATAGATCTACTTCCAATCCTCTTTCAGCCAGCGCATTCCAAATCACCACAACTCACTGTGTTAAAAATATTTCTCACCCCCTCTGGTTCTGCTGTTAATGAAATCCTTGATGTGGAGGTGCTGGTTTTGGACTGGGGTAGACAAAGTCAGGAGTCACACAACACTGTTATAGTCCAACAGGTTTAATCTCATGTCGTGTGACCTCTGAATTAAATCCTTGTGTTCGGGGACTATCCTCCTTCAGGGGAAACGGTTTATTCCCCCTTTCCTCTGCCAATATTTTTTTAACTTTAAACATCTTATTAAATCTCCCTTAACCATCTCCATGGAAACCAATCCCAGCCTCTCTAGTTGATCTGAAATGTATCATCTCTGATGATTAAGTCCTTGCACAAAGCTAGTTCACCTGGTGTAGCAAATAACTGATGCGAACATTCCATGGGGCTGTCTTGTTTTCCCAGCTTCCTGTTGTTATGAAAACTGATGGGAATGCCCACAGTTTCACCACTCTACTCTGTTAAAGCTGATTCCATCCCAAGTTCGAGGAATGTTCCCAGCGTCGCCTCGAAAACTCTGCTACTGCAGGAGAAGAAACCTTAAAATGTGTGACGTTACATCTGACCAAATTATAATCACTGCCTCGTGAAAATAACAATGAACAGAGAAATAAAACCCATGCACTTGCTGCCAAATCGGAAACAGAAGGCATTGTTAGTGCTCAGCATCTGGTCAAAGAAGACAGTGCTCTTCTGAGGATTGAGACCAGGCACATCAAACCCCTGCCGTTTCACCATCTCCTCTTTGCTATGCCAATGCCTGGAGCAGCTCCCCATGTTCTGGTGCTGTAGGTCTGATATGTTCCATCCGGGGGAAAGCCTTCGATAGCTACTCTGTGGAACTTCAGCTTGTCCTGAGAGCTGTCGCAATTTGGGATTTACCGAAGAGCTTGGTCACTCTGTTTGACTCTGAGTCTGGAGTCCAGGAATGACTTCTGTAATTAATATGTTAGAAACACAATGATTGTTGTGGTGTTTTGATGTCCACAATCATTCCTTTATTTCATGTCAATAAGTAAAATCTTCTTGGCCAAATGCTATGAAGATAAAAACAAATGGGACGCAACTCCATCATTTCAATCAACCAAAGGACTAAAACTGACTCTGTTAGAATTGTATAATGGTCTTTCACTGTGGTGTTTAACAGAAATGTCCTACCAATCGGTGTGCATATTGCACCTTTGGCATTCGGAATGTACTGTTCTCTTTCTTTGAACAGTTTCAATGACAATATTGAATTGCTGTGGTGCCTGCTCAGCCTCAGGTATTCCCCAGCAGTGTTCCCAACCACAAGGGAGGTATTATGGCAGATTGACCAAACACTTGGTTAGAGAGGAGGGGGTTAAAGAGGAGGGGATTAAGGAACATCATGTAAGAGGAAAGAGAAGCGGACAGGTTTCAAGAGGGGTCTCCAGAGGTTGGGAATCTCAGCAGCTTGTTGAGATCCGAGATTGGAGCCAGTTTGCAGAGATTGGGTTGACGAGGGCCAATCTCTTTGGGAGACATTTTATTAGTTTATAAGTATGCCACAAGCAGAGGCCACCAAATCAACAATGACTCCATTCAGTGGGAAGGATGCTGTCTGAATAGGCAACACCTGTAATCAGATAAAGTGAGGCTGAAGGGGACTTTCCAATTCCTGTTTGATGGCCCTCATCTTTTTGAAACTTATGTCTCCTATTTCTGGGCAGTAACCTGGAATAAATGGGCCAATGCACCTCCTTCCAGCTTCAACAGTGACCATCCTTAATGGCTGCCATGGCAACAGCAAGCCTGCCCCATGGGAATAACTTCTGGAAACCCGATGTTGTGGATCCCAATCAGTTCCAAAGTAGACCATAGAACATTACAGTGCAGTACAGGCCCTTCAACCCTCAATGTTACACCGACCTATGGAATCAATCTGGAAACCATCTATCCTACACTATTCCATTCTCATCCATATGTCTATCCAATGACCATTTAAATACTCTTAAAGTTGGCAAGTCTACCATTGTTGCAAGCAATGTGTTCCAAGCCCCTACTACTCTCTGAGTAAAGAAACTACCTCTGACATCTGTCCTATATCTATCACCCCTCAGTTTAAAGCTATGCCCCCCTCGTGCTAGCCATCACCATCCAAGGAAAAAGCCTCTCACTGTCCAATCTATCTAACCCTCTGATCATCTTAGATGTCTCAATTAAGTTGCCTGTTAAGTGTGGGGCATTCATCCTTCTAGCCCATTGACTGGCTGTGAAAATCACTGTCTGAATGCCACTGACATTTCATATCTTGCTGCTTTTATTTCCTTTTCCTCCCAGTTCTGAGTTAGTGGCTTGTTTTGAGTATAATTGTACCATGATGCACTGGTCTGATTGGAGTGAGTTACGTTGACCTTCTCCCTCATGCTCTGCAGCAATGAATGAGGAGGGTTGTTGTATGATCTCGTGGACGTGCAGAGTATAATGGATTGCAGGGAGAAGGTAAGGAATAGCATCTGTTGTGAGAGCAGCAGAGATAATTTGGTCCTGGTGCGAGGCCATTAACCTGGAATATTTAACCCTTTCTCTCATTGTAGATGTTCCTCAATCCGAACATCGCTGAGTGTTTCCAGCATTTTTGTTTATTACTGCATCATTCTCCGAACCGATCTCAGTCAATGGCTGCCAGCTGTGCATCTTGAAAAGGAATTTGTTTGCAAGTGTTGATGAAATGTTGATTTGTAGGCATTCCCTGACAAAGGATGTGGTTTACACCAGAAGGCAACATTATAAATGTCTTTAAAAAGCAAGAAGGAAATGACCAGGAACTGTCAATGATAGGCCTGATGACTGACCCTGTACAAATACAGGAAGAATGCAAGCATAAATCAGCCTCTCTATAACAGCCCCATCTCAATAGCTCATCTCGAGCTGTGTATAAATAGTGCAGTCTGTCAGTGATTATCTCTGAGCTGGATGTTCCAGTTTAGCAGTTTGAGATGGTCTTTCAGCTTTAATCTCATTAATTATGCTGCTAGATTTCTTGGTTTGTTCAGACAGATATGCAAATTACATTGAAAGCAGCTCCACTTGGATGATGTTCAAAAGCAGGAAAATGTTCCCTTTCTTCCTTGTTCTCTGGCACCAATTGTTAATAAACCATCAGATGGAATTTTACAGTCCCCTTCATTTCACAAGGTGCTGTGTGACCTGAACTAACAGAATATGAAACAGTGTGAAATATCATTTGATTGTTGGCATGTTCAGCTAATTACTTTGAATGGGTTACAACCATATATTCCCAATGGACATGATGGTAATTTGCCCCAGAGCAGCTGCACTGTACACATTTTTCTCTGGAGCATTTCCTGTAAATTATTGACTGTTCCCACACTCCTATTTTGCAGCCTCTCTAAACTGGAGCTCTTCCTGTGGTACTGACAGGCTCTCAGTCTGGTACTCAGCTCCCTGGTAAAACCTCATCTCCAACTCTCTCGGCACAATGAAGTTGAAATCAGTGATAGCGGCATCCTGCACATTCTCAGAAACTCCATTCTAGATTTACAGTTAGACTTTGTTGTTATGTGTCCCCAAGTACAGTGAAAACTTTTCAATGTACCTAGGTACAAAAACTTAAGAACAAGGGAGAAAGTAATAAGGAACAAAGTTATAACTTAAACATTACAGTCACTCTGAGTATTAAAGCGAGAAAATAAAGTAAAAGTTCAACTATTACAGTCTTTCTTAAGAGTTTAGCAATGCTGGGACCACACTTCCTACACGGGCTCAATCTCTTCCACTTTGGTATGTTTCCCCGCGCTGGCCTGATCTCCCCTGCTGCTGTCATCGCTGCAGATATCAGGGGATCCTCATCACCAAGTTGGGTTCACTCAGACTGCCAACCCCTGACCCAGACACTGTCTGTGCCAATCCTCGGCCATGCCTTTGGCTCTGGCACTGTGTATCGGGAACTCACCGGGAATCCCAGGTCAGTCCCCCAGCTGCTGCCTCACACAGGACATCTCACCAACCATCCAATACCAGCGCCACTGCTGTCCCTCCCCAGGCAGTACGTTAGTGAAAAAAAACCTCAAAACTAAAAAGTGAAAGAAATGGGGAAGAAAAGAAGAAAGAAAGAAAAGGAAGAAGAATTTGGATGGTTAGTGAATTTGCAGATGGCACCAAAATTGGAGGTGTAGTGGACAGTGGAGAAGATTACCTCAGATTACAGCGAGATCTTGATCAGATGGGCCAATGGGCTGAGGAGTGGCAAATGGAGTTTAATTTAGATAAATATGAGGTGCTGCATTTTGGAAAGGCAAATCAGAGCAGGTCTATATGTTCCTGTGAGGGTGAAGGGCAAGGTTGGCAGGAATAGGGAATCCTGAATGTGAGGAGAAAGTGAGGACTGCAGATGCTGGAGACCAGAGCTGAAAATGTGTTGCTGGAAAAGCGCAGCAGGTCAGGCCGCATCAAAGGAGCAGGAGGATCAATGCTTCGGGCATAAGCCCTTCTTCAGGAATGAGGCTGGTGTGTCAAGCTGGTTAAGATAAAAGGTAGGGGGGAGGGAATTTGGGGGAGGGGCGTTGGGAATATGACAGGTGGAAGGAGGTGAGGGTGATAGGCCAGAGAGGGGGTGGGAGCAGAGAGGTTGGGAAGAAGATTGCAGGTCAAGAGGGACTGTGCTTCATAAATTTGGTCACTTGTTCACGGAAGTTGGTGTGCTGCAGTTACATCAAGTGTGTAACAATCTCAAGAGTAAAAGAACCTAACCCTCCTCATTTCCCCTCCCCCCACCTTATCTCAGTCCCAACTCCCGGATTCAGCACCGACCTCTCCGCCCCCAACCCCTCTCTGCCCTATTACCCTCACCCTCACCTCCTTCCACCTATCGTATTCCCAGCACCCCTCCCCCAAATTCCCTCCCCCCCCCCTACCTTTTATCTCAGCCCGCTTGGCACACCAACCTCATTCCTGAAGAAGGGTTTATGCTTCTCGGATGCTGCCTGGTCTGCTGTGTTTTTCCAGCAACACATTTTTCAATCCTGAATGTGAAGTGATATTGAGACTTTGACCAGAAAAAAGAAGGAGGTGTGGCTCAGGTCCAGGCATCTGGGATCGAGGGAATTCCTGGAGATATACAGGGAAGGAAATCTGGAGGGTGAAAAGGGGGCACAAGATAGCCTAGGCTGAGAAGATTAGGGTGAATCCAAAGAGGTTCTTTCAGTATATTAAAGGAGAAAGAAAAACTAGAGAGAGAAAACAGGGCTCCTCAAAGACCAAAGTGGACATGTAGGTGTAGAACCACAGGAGGTGGGTGAGATTCTCAATGAATATTTCTCCTCTGTGTTTACCATGGACAAAGACATGAAGATTTGGGAACTTGGGGATAGCTTGGGGTATCTTGATATTTGGGGAACTGTCCATCTCACAGTCGAGGAGGTGGTGGATGTATTAGAATGTATGAAGGTGGATAAATGTCTGATCCAAACCAGATATAGCCAAGAACATTAGGAGAAAGTAGGGACCCGCAGATGCTGGAGATCAGAGTTGTAGAGTGCGCTGCTGGAAAAGCACAGCCGGTCAGGCAACATCCGAGGAGCAGGAGAGTCGACATTTTGGGCAAATTCAAGAACATTGCAAGAGACTAGAGAAGAAATTGTTGGGTTCCCTGGCTGATATTTTTGCATCATCATCAGCCACGGGTGAGATCCTGGAACACTGGAGGGTATTAATGTTGTGCTATTATTCAAGAAGGGCTGGAGAGCAAAGTCTGCGAATCTGTGGGAGGTACGTTTGTGGGAGAAAAGATTGTGAGGTATAAGATACACATGGATTTGGAAAGACAGGGTTTGATTAGGAGTAATCAACAGGGCTTTGTGAGTGGGAGATCATGCATCACAAATTTGGTGAATGGTAGTGTAGTGGAACAGAGGGACTGTGGGGTCCAGGTACAGCCAGTGAAGTCACAGGCAACTGAGTGAAGAAGGCTTTTGGCACACTGGCCTTCATCAGTCAGGGCACTGAGCGAGAAGTTATGTTGCAGTTATATAGGACGTTGGTGAGGCCGCACTTGGTGTTCAGGTATTGTGTTCAGTTTTGGTCACCTTGTTATAGGAAGGACGTTACTAAACTGGGAAGAGTGCAGAAGAAATTTGCAAGAATGTTGCCTGGTCTCAATGGTCTGGGCTAAAGGGAGAGGTTGGACAAGCTAGGACATTTTACTTCACGGTATAGGAAACTGAGGGAGGAACGTATAGAAGTGTATAAGATCATAAGAGGCATGGATAGGGTGAATGTGAACATAGAACATAGAACAATACAGCGCAGTACAGGCCCTTTAGCCCTCGATGTTGCGTCGATCCAAGCCCACCTAACCTACACTAGCCCACTATCCTCCATATGCCTATCCAATGCCGGTTTAAATGCCCATAAAGAGGGAGAGTCCACCACTGATACTGGCAGGGCATTCCATGAACTCACGACTCACTGAGTAAAGAACCTACCCCTAACATCTGTCCTATACCTACCACCCCTTAATTTAAAGCTATGCCCCCTTGTCATAGCTGACTCCATACGTGGAAAAAGGTTCTCACTGTCAACCCTATCTAAACCCCTAATCATCTTGTACACCTCTATCAAGTCACCCCTAAACCTTCTTTTCTCCAATGAGAACAACCCCAAGTGCCTCAGCCTTTCCTCATACGATCTTCCTACCATACCAGGCAACATCCTGGTAAACCTCCTCTGCACCCGTTCCAATGCCTCCACATCCTTCCTATAGTATGGCGACCAAAACTGCACACATTACTCCAGATGCAGCCGCACCAGAGTCTTATACAACTGCAGCATGACCTCAGGACTCCGGAACTCAATTCCTCTACCAATAAAAGCCAGTACGCCATATGCCTTCTTTACCCCACTATTTACCTGGGTGGCAACTTTCAGAGATATGTGTACATGGACACCAAGATCCCTCTGCTCATCCACACTACCAAGTATCCGACTATTAGCCCAGTACCCCATCTTCTTGTTACTCTTACCAAAGTGAATCACTTCACACTTACCTACATTGAACTCCATTTGCCACCTTTCTGCCCAGCTCTGCAGCTTCTCTATATCCCGCTGTAACCTGCCACATCCTTCCTCACTGTCAACAACTCCACTGACTTTCATATCATCCTCAAACTTGCTCACCCAACCTTCAAGCCCCTCCTCCAGGTCATTTATAAAAATGACAAACAACAATGGTCCCAAAACAGATCCTTGCGGAACACCGCTAGTAACTACACTCCAAGATGAACCTTTACCATCAACTACTACCCTCTGTCTTCTTCCAGCCAGCCAATTCCTAATCCAAACCTCCAACTCACCCTCAATGCCATACCTCCGTATTTTTTGCAGTAGCCTACCATGGGGAACCTTATCAAACGCCTTACTAAAATCCATATATACCACATCTACCACTTTACCCTCATCCACCTCCTTAGTCACCTTCTCAAAGAATTCATTAAGGTTTGTGAGGCACGATCTGCCCTTCATAAAACCATGCTGACTATCCTTGATCACATTATTCCTATCCAGATGTTCATAAATCCTATCCCTTACAATTCTCTCTAAGTCTTTGCCCACAACAGAAGTGAGACTCACTGGCCTATAGTTACTAGGGTTATCCCTGCTCCCCTTCTTGAACAAGGGAACCACATTTGCTATCCTCCAGTCTTCTGGCACTATTCCTGTTGACAACGAGGACATAAAAATCAAGGCCAATGGCTCTGCAATCTCCTCCCTTGCTTCCCAGAGAATCCTAGGATAAATGCCATCAGGCCCAGGGGACTTATCTATTTTCACCCTTTCCAGAATTTCCAACACCTCTTCCCTACATACCTCAAAGCCGTCCATTCTAATTAATTGTGACTCAGTATTCACATCGGCAACAATGTCCTGTTCCTGAGTGAATACTGATGAAAAGTATTCATTCTGTATCTTCCCAATCTCTTCAGCCTCCACACGCAACTTCCCATTACTATCCTTGACTGGACCGATACCTACCCTAGTCATTCTCTTATTCCTGACATACCTATAGAAAGCCTTTGGGTTTTCCCTAATCCTACCAACTAAGGACTTTTCATGTCCCCTTCTCGCTGCTCTTAGCTCTCTCTTCAGGTCCTTCCGGGCTACCTTATAACTCTCAATCGCCCCAATTGAACCTTCACGCCTCATCTTTACATAGGCCGCCATCTTCCCTTTGACAAGGGATTCCAATTCCTTATTAAACCACGGCTCCCTCAAACGACCCTTTCCTCCCTGCCTGACAGGTACATACTTATCAAGGACACTCAATAGTTGCTCCTTGAACAAGCTCCACATATCAATTGCGCTCTTGCCTTGAAGCCTATTTTTCCAATCCACACATCCTAAGTCATGCCTCACCGCATCATAATTTCCCTGCCCCCAGCTATAACTCTTGCCCTGCAGTGCACACTTATCCCTCTCCATCACTCGAGTAAAAGTCACCGAGTTGTGGTCACTGCCCCCGAAGTGCTCACCTACCTCCAATTCTAACACCTGGCCTGGTTCGTTACCCAGAACCAAATCCAGTATGCCCTCACCTCTTGTTGTCCTGTCTACATATTGTGTCAGGAAACCCTCCTGCACACATTGGACAAACACTGACCCATCTAACGAACTCGAGCTATAGCTTTCCCAGTCAATATCAGGAAAGTTAAAGTCCCCCATAACAACCACCCTATTACTTTCACTCTTCTCCTGAATCATCCTCGCAATCCTTTCTTCTACATCTCTAGGACTATTAGGAGGCCTGTAGAAAACTCCTAACAGGGTGACCTCACCTTTCCTATTCCTAACCTCAGCCCAAACTACCTCAGATGGCGAGTCTTCATCCATCGTCCTTTCCACTGCTGTAATACTATCTTTGACAAGCAATGCCACACCTCCCCCTCTTTTACCCCCACCTCTGACCCTACTAAAACATTT
This sequence comes from Chiloscyllium punctatum, assembly GCF_047496795.1. Classification (NCBI taxonomy): domain Eukaryota; kingdom Metazoa; phylum Chordata; class Chondrichthyes; order Orectolobiformes; family Hemiscylliidae; genus Chiloscyllium; species Chiloscyllium punctatum. Next base: position 91,738,233 of record NC_092760.1, on the reverse strand, counting down.
AAACCCTGGAACCTGCAACAGCCAATCCTGTCCCTGTTCGACCCATATCTCCGTAATAGCCACAACATCGAAGACCCAGGTACCAACCCACGCTGCAAGTTCACCTACCTTATTTCGTATACTTCTTGCATTTAAGTTTACACACTTCAAGCCACTCTTCTGTTTACAGGCACCCTCCTTCGAGATCGATGCCATGTTCCTAACCTCCCTACACTCCAGGTCCTGCACCCTAAAGCTACAGTCTAGGTTCCCATGCCCCTGCAGAGTTAGTTTAAACCCCCCCCCCCCCCAAGAGCACTAGCAAACTTCCCCCCAAGGATACTGGTGCCCCTCAATCTTTTTCCCAGGGTTGGGGAATCAAGGACAAGAGGGCATCAGTTTAAGGTTAGAGAGTTAGGTTCTTTTACCCTTGAGATTGTTACACACTTGATGTAACTGCAACACACCAACTTCTGTGAACAAGCAACCAACTTTATTAAGCACAGTACAGTAACAGGCTCTCTGGAGGAACCTTTAACACACACCTCACAGAGTTTATGGGGTCGTGGCAAAAGCTCTCCCTGAACATAGGAAACAGTCTTTCCTTTATCCAAAACTCTCAACATTACAGTTAGTAATGTCCAGCCACCCCCTCATGGTCACAGGCCACTCAAGATACAATGCAATGATCACCCCATCTCCAGAAACAATGGAAAGTAAACCATCCCTTCATGGTCAAATCTTTTGCAATTTTTTTTTTAAGTTAAAAATCACACAACACCAGGTTATAGTCCAACAGGTTTAATTGGAAGCACTAGCTTTCGGAGCGCTGCTCCTTCACCAGGTGATCATCGCAATCATCAGATGAAGGAGCGTCACTCTGAAAGCTAGTGCTTCCAATTAAACCTGTTGGACTATAACCTGGTGTTGTGCGATTTTTAACTTTGTACCCCCCAGTCCAACACCGGCATCTCCAAGTCATGTTTTTTTTTATAACTGTAGTGGAGGTAGTCAAATTCCAGCTGTAATGTTCTGATTGATTTCTGGATGAAAATGTAAACCATCCCTGAATGGTAAGGAAATAGCCATGTATACCTAAACATTCCACCTATAAAAACAAAGACACACCACCTTACCCCCACCCCCCACCACTCCACCCCCCCAGGCATTCAATTTCTTGCAGATCAGCAGAACAAATTAACTCTTTCATATCTCATTCCCTAATTTTATCATTCCATGATAACCACTCAGATGGGGGATGACAAAGGCACTACCAAATTGTTTGTAAGAAACTTACAGCTAGTACTTGAGCAAGTTATTGACACACAACATATAATGATTATAACAACTAAACTCACTAACCCATGCAGTAGATAGGATTCCCAGGATCCTCCACATGGGAAAGAAAGTTCACCAGTAAGGTTCTGAAATCCAGCCCCTAGTGACCACTCCAACCTCTCCGAGTCAAGTGGAAATGAGCCAATTCTCCAAAAGCTCCTTTAGTAACATCCAACCTGAAAACAAAATCCAGTCTGTCGTTGTACACCACTCCTCAGGAAAATCTGAATTCTTGAATAAGGGCAGTTAGATACTTCACAAAGCTGACAAGACTTCCATCCTCGTGGAGATGTTTCAGACAGAGGATACCCATGGACCTCAGTGTACAGTGCTGCAGCTGGAGGCTAGGTGAATGCAGCATCCTTTGCTGCTTCTGCTCCCTCTCTGCTGTTAAATGTAACAAAGCCAACTGGCTGTTATGATGTTAGCTTGATCAGTGAAACTTCATATCCCTTAAATGATTGAAAGGGAAGGTAATGCTAACGTGGTTTAATGTCAGTAGGAAGGTCACTGACAGAAAGCGTAGAGACCTCCCCTTCACTGTTATTACCTTCTTCGTTTTTCATGTTCATGACTGAGGAGCTAACTGGCCCCGCTGGATCAGGCTGGAGAGGGGTGGGCAGTGGTCTGTGAATGGAGAAACTTGAGAACCATTTGGATAAAGGAAAGACTGTTTCCTATGTTCAGGGAGAGCTTTTGCCACGACCCCATAAACTCTGTGAGGTGTGTGTTACAGGTTCCTCCAGAGAGCCTGTATTGTACTGTGCTTAATAAATTTGGTCGCTTGTTCACGGAAGTTGGTCTCTTTTGTATCTTTCCCCTCTCACCCTAAAACTAGAGGGCATAAGTTTAGGGTGAGAGAGAAAAGATATAAAAGAGACCTAAGGGGCAACTTTTTCACGCAGAGGGTGGTACGTGTATGGAATGAGCTGCCAGAGGAAATGGTGGAGGCTGGTACAATTACAACATTTAAAAGGCATCTGGGTGAGTATATGAATAGGAAGGGTTTGGAGGGATATGGGCCGGGTGCTGGCAGGTGGGACTAGATTGAGTTGGGATATCTGATCGGCATAGACGGGTTGGACCAAAGGGTTTGTTTCCATGCTGTACATCTCTATGACTCTCTGACTCTCTGACTCTATGTTCGCTGCTACAAGTCTCTCTGCATTTTCTCCCTCCTTCCTTCCTTGCCAAGGTGGGTATCAGTGTGAAGACAGTCGCACATTTCATTCCACTAAATTGTTTCTGCCTATTTCAATATTCTCAGTCATCTTGAAGTCTATTACTCTGTTCACTATTTATGACATTATCAAGTTTTATACAATTCATAAACTTCAAACTTGTACTGCCTCAACAATTCAGTCAATTATAAACAACAATCAACGGTCCTAAAATCAAATCCTCAGGTAACCACATTCAGGATATTCAAAAATTACTTTCCTTTAACAAATTAATTCTTGGCTTATGTGAAAGCTGTCAGAAAAAGTATTTCCAAAATCTAGAACAGCAAGAAAACAACAAAATGTTTCCTATGCTTTAGCCATTGAAGAGGCGGTTTCAGTTCAAATTTAAATCTCAAATATTTGTGGGAAACAAATGCAGAATATATTAAAATATGTTCTCGAAATGAAACTTCCCAAATACAACAGTCAGAATTTGGTAGAGATCAACGTTCTTTAAATTTGCAATAATGAAGTCTTAACGATAATTGACAGAACGAAAACAGCTCAGCCTCTAAATCTAATATTCTCTAAAAATCATAACAAAACATCAAACTCTTTTTTGTGTTTACTCTACATTAAAAACACAGCAGCAAAGCTATTTTAATACAATACTCTCACCTGGTTACTAAAGCATGACCACTGACCCAAGTGGCCCTTTTGAAACAGACATTGTAGAATTTCAAACACATCAGGACTGAAGGCACTCAATTAATTTGTTTTCAGTTTGATCATTTTTAAAAAGGAAATCGTGTAACACAATTTCAAAGTAAAAACAAAATCTGCCCCATTACATAGCCCGCAAAACACATTAGATTGAGATCCTGTTTCAAATAAGGCAAAACAGTTCCTTAAAGGGATTTTCTGAGCCAGTATTTTAACAAACCAAAACACTTAAACATGGCACAATGTACATTGAAACTAGAAGTAGAATTCTGCAAATACAACTTCACCCATAGACCTATATGTGTGTGTGTGCAGAATAGAGAGAGGGAGAGTGAGTGTGTGGGTATGAGTGTGAGTGCACATGAGACAGTGTGTATTTGCATGTGTGAGAGCTTGGTAAAGTCTGGGTGTAAGTATGGTTGGTGTATGTGTGTGCATGTGTTTACAGATATGTTTGATTTTGCTCAAAAAATGCACAATCTTTAGGCCGTCAATCCATGTAATATTTTATAAATTCCTATTTTGGAAATAGAACCAGTCTGACTCAAGATTGGGATACAGACAGACTCTGATCTCTCACCTTTGATGCATTGTCTGAGCTGAGATGTCACCTTTTGTTATAAAACCTTGTTATCTCGAGAAGGTGACTTAAAAGAAGTTTGGGGATTTACATATTATTGAACCGAAACCCGCAACCCATTCTAAAAGATGAAAGACTTAACAATCTAGGTTTGTCCAATATATCATTTCAGTTGCATGACACTGTAATCTTTTGTGATAAATTCTGTGTCTGATGGTCCTGTTCCACAATTACCTGATGAAGAAGCAGCGCTCTGAAATAACCCTACCGGACTATAACCTGGTGTTGTGTGAGTCCTGCTTCTCATTTGCCTTTCCAAAATGTCACACCTCATATTTATCTAAATTACATTCCATCAGCCAATCCTCAGCCCATTGACCCATCCGATCAAGATCCCATTGTACTTTGAAATAATCCTCTTCGCTGTCCACTACATCTACAAACTTCCCAACCATATCTCCTATATTATGATATCACCAATTCTGATATCATCCACAAACTTACTAACCACACCCCCTATGTTCTCATCCAAAACCCCTCTGACATTTGACTTGAAGACTGGATCCACAATCTCTGTCAGACTGCAGCTGGGCCGACAGTATACCCCAACAGTGAATAGGCCCCTTTGTATAAATAAAGAAAAGGAACAGCAGGACATGCTGACAGCTGAGTAACCGAAGATGAATTTTCAACACTGACACCCCATCTCACCAATGTTTCAATGTTTACATTTTAAAGAATATGTTATAAAACCTGGCCATCTCTTGGGAATGTGGGATTCAAGGGGGGAATGGGTGATGATCCCCACGATGGAGGGTCTTCTGAACAAAGATTAAACAGGTTGGGATGCTACTCACTGGAGTTTAGAAGAACAACGGGTGTTCCCATTGAAACATATTGGATTCTTAAGGGACTTGACAGGGTGAATGTTGACTGTCCCCCTCATAGGGCAGTCTACGACCGTGGGGGCACAGTCTCAGGGTAAAGGGGCACCAATTTAAGACAGAGATGAGGAGGAATGTCTTCTCTCGAAGGGTTGTTGCCTTTGGAACCCCTTTTCACAGGGCTGTGGGGGCAGGGTCCTTGTGTATATTTAAGGCTGAGATAGATTTTTGATCAGTTGGGGAATCCAGAATTACAGGGAAAGGGCATATGAGAATATTAGATCAACTATGATCCTGTTGAATGGTGGAACAGGCTCATGGGGCTGAATAGCCTCGTCCTCTTCCTATTTCTTATGGTTTTCTGAGGGAAGGTGCATGGGAGGGAATATTCGACATGTGGCCTGCCAGACCCAAGTGGATATCGAGTGGATGGGGTGTTCGGGTCTCTTGCACTGGTTCACCTGCCTGTTGCCCTTGCAAACTGCTCATTTGTAGTAATTGTTCCAGACCATTCCTGATGGTAACATAGACCCTGAGAAACTCTGACTGGCAGGCTCCTCTAACTGGTCTGACTGTAACAGTGTGTATAGTAAAAGGTGAGGTCTGTAGATGCTGGAGATCAGAGTCGAGAGTGTGGTCCTGGCAAGAATGTTTCAGGCAAGAGTCCTTTATCAAGAATCAAGGTCTTATGCCCGAAATGTCGATTCTCATGCTCCTCGGATGCTGCCTGACTTGTTATGCTTTTCCAGCACCTCACACTCGACAGTGTGTATAGCACACTTCCATCTGAGCTACAACACCACTGACTGAAATCCCAAATCCTGAGATAGTCAGCCAGTGCCCTGCTCGTACGTTACAGGGGATTGAAAAGATCCCTTCACACTCCTCGAACAGGGAGATTGTATTTAGCCATCTGTTAACATAGAAACTTAGTTAAAAATCACGCAACACCAGGTTACAATCCAACAGGTTTATTTGGAAGTGCTAGCTTTCAGAGCACTGCTCCTTCATTAACGTTCATCATGTGTCTAAATTCTGTGTCTTATGGTCCTGTTCCCCAGCTACCTGATGAGGGAGCTGCACTAATGCTTCCAAATAAACCTGTTGGACTCTAACCTGGTGCTGTGTGATTTTTAACTTTGTCCACCCCAGTCCAACACCGGCTCCTCCACCATAGAAACATAGTAAACAGGAGCAGGAAGAGGCCATTCGGTCCTTCGGGCCTGCTCCACCATTCAATAGGATCATGGCTGATCATCCAACTCAGTTCCTGTTCTTGCTTTCTCTACATAGCCTTTGATCCCTTTAGCTCTAAGAATTTTATCTAACTCCTTCTTCAGACATAAAACAGAGATCATTCCAGTGCAGTACAGGCCTTCGGCTCTCGATGTTGCGCTGACCTGTGGAACCAATCTGAACCCCATCTATCCTTCACTGTTCCATTACCATCCAAATGTTTATCCAATGACCATTTAAGTGCCCATAAAGTTGGCGAATCTACTACTGTTGCAGGCAGTGCATCCCATACCCTTACTACTCTCTGAGTAAAGAAACTATCTCTGACATCTGCCCTATATCTATCAACCCTCAGTTTAAAGCTATGCCCCCCTCATGCTAGCCATCACCATCCAAGGAAAAAGCCTCTCACTGTCCAATCTATCTAACCCTCTGATTATCTTACATGTCTCGATTAAATCACCTCTCAACCTTCTTCTCTCTAATGAAAACAGCCTCAAGTCCCTCAGCCTTTCCTCGTAAGACCTTCCCTCCATACCAGGAAACATCCGAGTAAATCACCTCGGAATCCTTTCCGAAGCTTCCACATCCTTCCTACAATGTGGGGACCAGAACTGTACACAATACTCCAAGTGCAGCCACACTATAGTTTTGTACAGCTGCAGCATGACCTCATGATTCCAAAACCCAATCCCTCTACCAATAAAAGCTAACACACCATATGCCTTCTTTACAACCCTGTCAACCTGGGTGGCAACTTTCTGGGATCTATGCACCTGGACACCGAGATCTCTCTCTCATCTACACCACCAAGAATCCTACCATTAGCCCAGTACTCTGTATTCCTGTTGCTCCTCCCAACATGAATCACCTCACACTTGTCCACATTAAACTCCATTTGCCGCCTCTCAGCCCAGCTCTGCAGCTTACCTATGTCCCTCTGTAACCTACAACATCCTTCACCACTATCCACAACTCCACCGACCTTAGTATCATCTGCACATTTACTAACCCACCCTTCTACACCCTCATCCAGGTCATTTATAAAAATGACAAACAGCAGTAGACCCAACACTTGCGGTCCCCCACTGTAACGGAGCTCCAGGATGAACATTTCCCTTTGTCTTCTTTCAGCTAACCAATTTCTGATCCAAACCACTAAATCACCCTCAATCCCATACCTCCATATTTTGTACAAAAGCCTACCATGGGGAACCTAGATCAAATCTCAGATGGCGTCGAAACAGACTACAGACAGGAGGTGGAAGACCTGGAAAAATGGTGCACTGAGAACAACCTAGCTCTCAATGCCGGCAAAACCAGAGAACTCATTATTGACTTTTGGCGGGATGTTACATATGCCCCCCTACACATGAACAGCACAGAGGTGGAACGAGTGGAGAGTGTCAAGCTCCTGGGAGTGGTCATCCACAAAGGCCCAACAACATCTCTTTTTCATCAGGCAGCTGAGGAAATTTGGCATGATGGCGAATACCCTTGCCAACTTTTATAGGTGCCCCATCGAGAGCATTCTGTCTGGATGTATCACTACCTGGTATGGCAACTGTACCATTCAAGATCGGAGACAGTTACAGAGAGTGGTGAACTCAGCCTGGACAATCACAAAGGCCAACCTCCCATCTATAGAATCCATCTACCAGGCCCACTGTCAAGGAAAGGCCGCCAGTATTCTCAAAGATCCATCCCACCCTGGCAATGTTTCTCTACAAACTGCTACCATCGGGGAGAAGGTATACAAGCCTGAACACATGCACTAGCTGGTTTCGAAACAGTTTCTACCCTACTGTTGTTAGAATACTGAAAGGATTCACAAACTCTTAACATTTGCCTGTACCTGTGTTTTTGTTTTTGCCGCTGTTTACCTATTATTTATTATCGATGCTACGTAACTCTGTGATCTGCTTGTATTGCTCACAAGACAAAGCTTTTCACTGTGCCTTGGTACACGGGACAATAAATTCAATTCAATTCATCTTATCAAACTGCTTACTGAAATCCATATACACCACATCAACCGCGTTACCCTCATCCACCTGGTTGGTCACCTTCTCAAAGAACTCAATAAGGTTTGTGAGGCATGACCTGCCCTTCACAACACCATGTCGATTAGCCCTAATTAACTTCTTCCTCTCTAGATGATTATAAATCCCATCTCTTATAACTCTTTCCGATACCTTACCCACAATCGAAGTAAGGCTCACTGGTCTATAATTACCAGGATTGTCTCTACTCCCCTTTTGAACAAGGGGGCAACATTTGCTACCCTTCAGTTTTCTGATACTATTCCTGTAGACTAATTTTTGAAAACAATTCCATGTTTTGACCTTAACAACGCTAAATCCTTAATCTTTATCACCTTTTAAGTCCTCATTAAACACAATTTGCTTGCCTTATTTCCTACATTCCAACAACAGTGACTACAGTTCACCACTACTTCACTGACCAAGATCATAAAAGGCACTATATAAATGCAGGTGTTTCTGTGTATTGTCACCACAGTGATACAGCATCTAGAGTTCACAGGCTACAAAAATGCAAGTCTTTTCAGTTGATTTTATATTACAAAAAAATCCCAAAACAATTTCAAGATCGAAACTCTGACTGCCTTTGAGGGATATCTCCTGCCAAGTGTTGTGTTCAGCAGAATCATGAGTCCGTGACCTTTGCACAGGGAATTCAGACATTTCATAAATGGTTTCCCTCGTTCTGTGCAATGCGTCAACTCTTGCCACTGTTCGAGTGCTTGACATGGCTTTTGAGATTTGTAATTGAGTCATTGTTTAACCAGGAAGGTCTCTGTAGTTTTTGTACAGCTCCTCTGGTTCTGATAGGTTGGTTGACTTTATAATCCATTTGGTTTTTGAGTGACTTTCAGAAACAGCTGAAGCATGAAGTCAATGTGTCTGGGATTGTGTTTGGAACTTGCTGCAAAATTAAATAGTTCTAAATGTGAGGTGATTCACTTTGAGAAGAATAACAGGAAGGCAGAGTACTGGGTCAATGGAAAGATTCTTGGTAGTGTGGATGTACAGAGGGATCTTGGAGTCCATGTACATAGATCCCTGAAAGTTGCCACCCAGGTGGATAGTGCAGTTAAGAAGGCATATGGTGTGTTAGGTTTCATTCAGAGAGGGATTGAGTTCCGGAGCCGCAATATCATGCTGCAACTTTACAAAACGCTGGTGCGGCCACACTTGGAATATTGTGTACAGTTCTGGTTGCTATATTTCGGGAAGGATGTGGAAGCATTGGAAAAGGTGCGGAGGAGATTTATCAGGATGTTGCCTGGTCTGGAGGGAAGGTCTTATGAGGAAAGGCTGAGGGACTTGGGTCTGTTCTCATTGGAAAGAAGAAGGCTAAGGGAGGATTTGATAGAGACATACAAGATGATCAGAGGATTAGTTAGGGTAGACAGTGAAAGTCTTTTTCCTAGGATGATGATGTCAGCTTGTACGAGGGGGCATAACTACAAATTGAGGGGTGATAGATTTAAGACAGATGTCAGAGGTAGGTTCTTTACACAGAGAATGGTCAGGGCGTGGAATGCACTACCTGCCAATGTAGTTAACTCAGCCACATTAGGGAGATTTAAACAATCCATAGATAAGCACATGGATGATGATGGGATAGTGTAGGGGGATGAGCTGAGAATAGTTCACAGATCGGTGCAACATTGAGGGCCGAAGGGCCTGTTCGGTGCTGTATTGTTCGATGTTCTATGTTCTAAACAAGATGAAGAGAATCAAAGCAACACCTACCGATGCTGGAAATTATGAAATCCAAATAAAAATGTTGAGAATACTCAGTAGGTCTGACAGCATCAGTGGGGAAAGGGGCAGCGTTTATGCTTCAGGCCAAATATCTTGCTTCAGAACTGAAGGATGGTATCGGCTTTGAGCAAGTGATGAAGCAGAGATGGGAGGAAAAGACAAGATGGAGGGGAGGGGGGGTGGGAGCCATGATATCAGAGACTAGCAAAAAGTAAAGTCAGCATCATCCCACACAGGGCTGTTCTCTCATCAGAAAGGGACATGACTGGTGGGGGTTTCACCTGAGGCAAGGGGAGATATTCTAAAGAAGAGTCCTTCACAGTAAGCTCATGGTGCAGGAAATGAACCCACCCTGTTGGTATCACTCTACATCACAAACCAGCTGTCCAGCCAGCTGAGCTAACTGACTTCTGCTGGGGAGTAGGATGGGTTAACTGACAAAATGGTACAGAAGACAAAGGAAGGAACAATGTCTGTAGCAAAGAAACAAAGGTTTGGTCCAGAGTGAGTGGTATAAATGTCTAAGCAACTAACTGCCATGTCCAAAAGCAAAAACCTGGAAAATAACGGGAATGTCAAAAAGAGTTTCTTGTCTGAAACTTTTAAACTGAATGTTGAGTCCAGGAGGCAGTGGAAGAGGAGGAGCTGTTTGTGTTGAGTTTCATTGGAACATGTAGTGCCCAAGGACAGAGCAGGAGCGTGAACCTGGCGCACTCTCAGGCTGAGGGCAGTAATCACTCTCCCCACTCGGACCCAGTAGGTAGACAGGCCAACAAGGGGTGAGGCCACATTAGATTTGGTACTGGGTAATGACCCCGGCCAGGTGTTAGACTTGGAAGTAGCTGAGCACTTTGGTGATAGCGATCACAATTCTGTTATGTTTATTTTAGTGATAGAAAGGGATAGGTGTATACCACTGGGCAAGAGTTACAGCTGGGGGAAAGGCAATTACGATGCGATTAGGCAAGATTTAGGAAGCATAGGATGGGGAAGGAAACTGCAGGGGATGGGCACATTAGAAATGTGGAGCTTATTCAAGGAAAAGCTCCTGTGTGTCCTAGATAAGTATGTACCTGTCAGGCAGGGAGGGAGCTGGAGAGCATGGGAGCCGTGGTTTACAAAGGAAGTGGAATCTCTGGTCAAGAGGAAGAAGGCGGCTTATGTGAGGATGAGATGTGAAGGCTCAGGGCACTTGAGGGTTACAAGGTAGCCAGGAAAGACCTAAAGAGAGAGCTCAGAAGAGTCAAGAGGAGACATGAGAAGTTATTGGTGGATAGGATCAGGGTAAACCCTAAGGCTTTCTATAGGTATTTAAAGAATAAAAGAATGACAAGAGTAAGATTAGGGCCAATCAAGGATAGTAGTGGAAAGTTGTGTGTGGAGTCACAGGAGATAGGGGAAGCACTAAATTGATATTTTTCAACAGTATTCACTCTAGAAAACGACAATGTTTTCGAGGAGAATACTGAGATACAGGCTACTAGACTAGGTGGGATTGAGGTTCACAAGGAAGAGGTATTAGAAATCCTGCAGAGTGTGAAAATAGATAAGTCCCCTGGGCCAGATGGGATTTATCCTCAGATCCTCTGGGAAGCCAGGGAGAAGATTGCCAAGCCTTTGGCATTGATCTTTAAATCATCATTATCTACAGGGATAGTGCCAAAAGACTGGAGGATAGCAAATGTTGTCCCCTTGTTCAAGAAGGAGAGTAGAGACAACCCTGGTAATTATAGACCAGTGAACTTTACTTCAGTTGTCGGTAATGTGTTGGAAATGGTTATAAGTGATAGGATTTATAATCATCTAGAAAAGAATAATTTGATTAGGGGTAGTCAGCAGGATTTTGTGAAGGGTAGGTCATGCCTCACAAACCTTATTGAGTTCTTTGAGAATGTGACCAAACAGGTAGATAAGAGTAAACTGGTTGATGTGGTGTATATGGATCTCAGCAAGGTGTTCGATAAGGTTCCCCACTGTAGGCTATTGTACAAAATGCGGAAGAATGGGATTGTGGGAGATATAGCAGTTTGGATCAGTAATTGGCTTGCTGAAAGAAGACAGAGGGTGGTGGTTGATGGGAAATGTTCATCCTGGAGTCCAGTTACCAGTGGTGTACCGCAAGGGTCGGTGTTGGGTCCACTGCTGTTCGTCATTTTTACAAATGACCTGGATGAGGGTATAGAAGGGTGGGTTAGTAAATTTGCAGACGACACTAAGGTCAGTGGAGTTGTGGATAGTGACAAAGGATGTTGTAGGTTACAGAGAGACATAGAAAAGCTGCAGAGCTGGGCTGAGAGGTGGCAAATGGAGTTTAATGCAGACAAGTGTGAGGTGATTCACTTTGGTTGGAGTTACTGGAATGCAAAGTACTGGGCTAATGGTAAGATTCTTGGTGGTGTAGATGAGCAGAGAGATCTCGGTGTCCAGGTACATAGATCCTTGAAAGTTACCACCCAGGTTGACAGGTTTGTTAAGAAGGCGTACAGTGTTTTGGCTTTTATTAATAGAGGGATTGAGTTCCGGAACCATGAGGTTATGCTGCAGCTGTACAAAACTCTAGTGTGGCCGCACTTGGAGTATTGTGTACAGTTCTGGTCACCGTATTATAAGAAGGATGTGGAAGCTTTGGAAAGGGTGCAGAGGAGATTTACTCGGATATTGCCTGGTATAGAGGGAAGGTCTTATGTGGAAAGGCTGAGGGACTTGAGGCTGTTCTCATTAGAGAGAAGAAGGTTGAGAGGTAACTTAATAGAGACATATAAGATAATCAGAGGGTTAGATAGAGTGGACAGGGAGAGCCTTTTTCCAAGTATGGGGACGGTGAGCACAGGGGGTGGTGGGCGGGGGGGGGGGGGGGGAGGGTGGGGGTGGTGGGGGGGGGACCGGGGAGGTGGGGGGGCGAGGCATAGCTTTAAATTGAGGGGTGAGAGATATAGGACAGATGTCAGAGGTAGTTTCTTTACTCAGAGAGTAGAAAGGGTATGGAATGCTTTGCCTGCAACTTTAAGTACTTTTAAGTCATTGTTGGACAAGCATATGGACGTACTTGGAATAGTGTAGGTTAAATGGGCTTCAGATTGGTATGACAGGTCGGCGCAACATCGAGGGCCGAAGGGCCTGTACTGCGTCTAATGTTCTATGTTCTATATCTGGAGGGCATCACAGCGAGAGCAGAGGGCAGATAGACCACTGCTGCTCCAACGAGGGTTTGGGACCTTGGACAGTGAGGAGAGAGGAGCTGAATAGAGGGGCATTACACCCTCCGTCATGAACCAGAGACTTGTTCAAGTGCCAAAGGAGGCCATGTGGCCCATCGTATCTGCACCTGCTATCTCAGTGCTTTCACTCAGTGCCAAGCATGTGGTTTTTGTATAATGTATTTATGATATTTTAATGATATATTTATTTATTGTCACTTGCAGTTTATGGTGAATAATACAGTAAAATACAGTGAGAAGCTTCAACAGTTGCCACACCCCAGCGCCATTTTGAATAGTTTAAGAATAAAGAGAATAAAAGATAAAGTTTGTGAGAAGATTTGTAGCTCGGGTGCTCGTTGTTGTGGCTCTGTTCGCCGAGCTGGGAATTTGTGTTGCAGATGTTTCGTCCCCTGTCTAGGTGACATCCTCAGTGCTTGGGAGCCTCCTGTGAAGCGCTTCTGTGATCTTTCCTCCGGCATTTATAGTGGTTTGAATCTGCCGCTTCCGGTTGTCAGTTCCAGCTGTCCGCTGCGGTGGTCGGTATATTGGGTCCAGATTGATGTGCGTATTGATTGAATCTGTGGATGAGTGCCATGCCTCGAGGAATTCCCTGGCTGTTCTCTCAGAGACCAGCACGAATTGCCCAGAGGGCAGTTAAGAGTCAACCTCATTGCTGTCGGACTGGAGTCACATTTCGGGCAGACTGGGTAATGAAGGCAGTTTCCTTCCCGAAATGACATTAGTGACACTGATAGGTTTTTACAAAAATCAGCAATGGATTCATAACCATACTTACATTTGTAATTCCAGATTTTTATTGAATTCAAGTTCTACATCTGCCAAGTTAGTATTCAAACCCGGGTCCCCAGACTCTTACCTGGGCCTCTGGGTTAACCCGGGTCCCCAGACCCTTCCCTCGCTAACATAACGATGACCTCAGGATGAAACCCACAAGGTCCCCCAGAGACCTGTCAACTGCAGTTAGAATAGGCCAGTAGCCAGTGGTTGACACCAAAACTCTGAAGGAGTCAATTTGCCAAATTAAAGACCAGTTCAGGTCCTTAAGCACAGTTCCTGGATGATTTCTGAGCTGTGTTTTCACCGCCTTGTGACACCTTCATTCTGGAATTCATTGGGGAATGCCCAATTAACCGTAAGCATCTATATAACTTTATACTCATGTACGTGTAGGTACACATTTCACCTCAGATTTCACCTGGGAAGGTTACAGCCTAATGCCCTCAATATTGACTTCACCAGCATCAAAACCCCCTTATCCCCCTATCCTCTATTCCCCTATCCCCCTATCCCCTAATCCCCATATCCCCCTATCCCCCATTCCCCTATCCTCCTATCCCCCTATCCCCCATCTCCCTATCCTCCTATCCCCCTATCCCCCATCTCCCTATCCTCCTATCCCCTAACCCCCTATCCCCATCCCCCTATCCCCATGTCCCCCTGTCCCCCATCCCCCATCCCCCATCCCCCTATCCCCCATTCCCCTATCCCCCTATCCCCCTATCCCCCATCTCCCTATCCCCTTATCCCCATCCCCATCCCCCTATCCCCCTACTCCCCTATCCCCCTATCCCCCATTCCCTTATCCCCCATACCCCTATCCTCCATTCCCCTATCCCCCATTCCCCCATCCCCCTATCCCCCTACTCCCCTATCCCCCTATCCCCCATTCCCTTATCCCCCATCCCCCTATCCTCCATTCCCCCATCCCCCATCCCCCATCCCCCCATTCCCCCATCCCCCATCCCCCTATCCCCCATTCCCCTATCCCCCATTCCCCCATCCCCCTATCCCCCCATTCCCCTATCCCCCATTCCCCTATCCCCCTACTCCCCTATCCCCCTATCCTCCATTCCCCTATCCCCCATTCCCCCATCCCCCTATCCCCCTACTCCCCTATCCCCCTATCCCCCATTCCCTTATCCCCCATCCTCCTATCCTCCATTCCCCCATTCCCCCATCCCCCATCCCCCTATCCCCCCATTCCCCCATCCCCATCCCCCTATCCCCCCATTCCCCTATCCCCCATTCCCCCATCCCCCTATCCCCCCATTCCCCTATCCCCCATTCCCCTATCCCGCTATCCCCATCCCCCTATCCCTCTATTCCCCTATCCCCCTGTCCCCCAAGCCCCTATGCCCCTATCCCCTATCCCCCTATCCCTTATCCCCCTATCCCCATCCCCATATCCCCTATCCCACATTCCCCTACCCCCCATCCCCCCATTCCCCTAACCCTCTATCCCTCTATTCTCCTATCCCCCATCCCCCCAAGCCCCTATGCCCCTATCCCCTATCCCCCATCCCCTATCCCCCTATCCCCCATCCCCCATTCCCCTATCCCTCTATTCCCCTAACCCCCAACCCCCTATTCCCCTATCCTACCCCCATTCCCCTATCCCCTATCCCCATCCCCCTATCTCCCATTCCCCATCCACCTATCCCCCAACTCCCTATTCCCCTATCCCCTTATCCTCTATCCCCCTATTCCCCTCTTCCCCTATCCACCAATCCCCTATTCCCCTATCCCCCTATCCCCCAACCTCCTATCCCCCATCCCCCTATCCCCCAAACCCCTACCCCCTATCTCCCATTCCCCCACCCCCATCCCCCTATTCCCCCACCCCCTATCTCCCTATTCCCCTATCCCCCTATTCCCCCACCCCCATCCCCCTATTCCCCCACCCCCTACCCCCTTATCCCCCTATCCCCTATCGCCTTATCCCCCCATTCCACTATCCCCCATCCCCCATCCCCCAAACATCTATCTCCCTATTCCCCTATCCCCCATTCTCCTATCCCACATCCCCCTATTCCCCTATTCCCCTATCCCCCATCCCCCAATTCCCTATTCCCCTATCCCCCAACCCCCTATCCCCCTATCCCCCTATCCCCTAACCCCCTATCCCCCTATTCCCCCACCCCCATTCCCCCTATTCCCCCACCCCTATCCCCCTATCCCCCTATCCCCTATCCTCCATCCTCCTATCCCCAATCCCCCTATTCCCCTATTCCCCCTATCCCCCATCCCCATCCTCCATCCCTCCACTCCCCTACCTCCCTTAATCCCAAGCCCCTATGCCCCCATTCCCCTATCCCCCATTCCCCTATCCCCCATCCCCCATCCCCCATCCCCCTATTCCTCTATTCCTCTATCCCCCTATCCCCCAACCCCCTATCCCCCATCCTGTATCCCCCTATTCCCCTATCCCCCTATCCCCCATTCCCCTATCCCCCTATCCCCATTCCCCTATCCCCCATCCCCCATTCCCATATCCCCCATTCCCCTATCCCCCAACCCCTTATCCCCGTATCCCTTATCCCCCATCCCCCATTCTCCTATCCCCCATCCCCCTAGTCCCCTATCCCCCTATCCCCTTATTCCCCTATCCCCCATCCCCTATTCCCCTATTCCCCATCCCCTATCCCCCATCCCCCATCCCCTATCCCCCATCCCCCATCCCCTATCCCCCTATTCCACTGTCCCCCATTCCCCCACCCCCTATCCCCCTATCCCCCTACCTCCCTATCCCCCACCCCCACCCCTATCCCCCTCTCCCCCATCCCCCTATCCCCTAGCCTTATCGCATGTCTCGCCCTCCCCCTTCTCCCTAACCTCTCCATATTCACCTAACCACTCCACCCTTCCCACTGACCAGTCACAACAGCCCTCTACCTGTGTCCACCTATCACCATCCCAGCTACCCCACCCTCTCCCCACCCCTTCCCTCTATATGCCTCTGGGCTCTCCACGCCCCCTCAGTCCTGACCAAGGGTTTCAATGGAAACATTGCTGTCTGACCTGCTGTGCTGTTGTAGCTCCACGTCTATTGACACTACATACAGGTAAATATATACATGGACATATATAACATATGTAAAGATATATATTTGTACATTTAAACATACATTCATACAATCATGTACTTCTCCCAAATTGCATTCATTCAGTTATTGGTCAGAGTATTGAGTACAGGAGTTGGGAGGTTATGTTGCGGGTGTACAGGACATTGGTTAGGCCACTGTTGGAATATTGCATGCAATTCTGGTCTCCTTCCTATTGGAAAGATGTTGTGAAACTTGAAAGGGTTCAGAAAAGATTTACAAGGATGTTGCCAGGGTTGGAGGATTTGAGCTACAGGGAGAGGCTGAACAGGCTGGGGCTGTTTTCCCTGGAGAGTTGGAGGCTGAGGGGTGACCTTATAGAGATTAATTAAATCTTGAGAGGCATGGATAGAATAAATAGACAAAGTATTTTCCTTGGAGTCGGGGAGTCCAGAACTAGAGGGCATAGATTGAGGGTGAGAGGGGAAAGATATAAAAGAGACCTAAGGGGCAACTTTTTCATGCAGAGGATGGTACGTGTATGGAATGAGCTGCCAGAGGATGTGGTGGCGGCTGGTACAATTGCAACATTTAAAAGACATTTGGATGGGTATATGAATAGGAAGGGTTTGGAGGGGATATGGGCCGGGTGCTGGCAGGTGGGACTAGATTGGATTGGGATATCTGGTCGGCATGGACGGGTTGGACCGAAGAGTCTGTTTTCACACTGTACATCTCTATGACTCTAAGCAACATTAGGAATAACACCCCATGAACAGCCAGTCCATGGTCTGTTTATTTACATTATTGACAGAATTATTGGTTTAAAATACTATTGGGTTGGATAAGATTCCTCTAGCAGTTTGGAACTTCCTCCATTCTGGTCCCTTGAGTATCCCTGTCTTTAAACTGCCTCAGTTCAGATCTGGAACTCTCTCCACCAACCCCTGCCCCTCAGTTTCCCCCTTTAAGATACTTCTCCAAAAGGACTGCATCTTGTCCAAATATTTGTCCTAACTCTTCCCTTTGTCGTAAAATATGGAATTTTGTTTGGGAACACTCCCATAAAAAATGAGGACAGATGTAATGGGGGATCAGTGTTACCCATTGGCTGGGTTATGATGAGCAGAGGAACACACAGAGCTGGGGAATACTCAGTGTTCAGTGGTGGCTATAGAAATGTAGCAGCTTTATGGCTGTTCATTTCGTTGATGCTGTGGTTCTAATATCCAATAACTAATCCCACAAACTGAAACATCAAAATGTCTCCCATTGAATGAATAAACAGAGCAGACACATCAAAAAGTAATTTTAGCAGCAATCGGGTTCCATTAAATATTTAATGCTCATGTTCGCTGTGGATTTGGATATGAGGGATCCCGGAGTGACAGAGGATGGAGGCGATGTCTCCTGATGTTGTACTGATGCCTGGTTTACAGGCACAGCATGAGGCTTGATCTGACTACAAAGACTGTCAGGAAATTCTCACCCCAACTCTGTCTCCCATCAGATGGTGAGTCTCTCACCAGATCCTCATTACGTGAGCACAGTAGGAGGTATTTATTGCTGTGGATGCATTATTAACCCTTTCTGACTCATAGACAACACCCACATGAACTAAAGTGCACCCAGAAATGCAGATCTCCCTCAACACAAGTATTGCACTGGAAGCTTGCTGGGTTTGAGTTTGCAACCTCCCAATACAGGAATGATGGTTTAACACTTTGAAACTGCCAACCTCTTACTAATTGTTACTGAGGCAGTGAACGGTGAGGTGGGTGAGGTGGGTGAGGAGGGGACATTGACATTTCACTCCACTTGCCTTTAAAATAGAACATAAATATGAATTTTAAAAACGCTACATGTAAATTTACTCAACGTTGCCATCATGTGTAATCCACTGGAATGGAAACTAACAATTTCCAAGTCCGGAATCTCAGAGTACATACAGTATTTACAAATGCTTTAGCCTGTAATCAGCCAGGGTTCACACATTTAATAACGATGTGGAGGAGCTGGTTTTGGACCTGGGTGGCCAAAATTAAAAATCACACAACACCAGGTTATTGTCCAACAGGTTTAATTGGAAGCACTAGCTTTCAGAGCAACACTTGTTCATATCACCTGAAGAAGGAGCAGCGCTCCAAAAGCTAGTGCTTCCAATTAAACCTGTTGAACTATAACCTGGTGTTGTGTGATTTTTAACTTTGTACACCCCAGACCAATACTGGCATCTCCAAATCAGGTTTATTTGGAAGCACTAGCTTTCCAAATGCTGCCCCTTCATCGGGTAGCTGTGGAGCAGGATCATAAGGCACAGAATTCATAGCAAAAAGATCTCAGTCTCATGCAACTGAAATGATATATTGAACAAACCAGGATTGCTGTTAAGTCTTTCATCTTTTAGAATGGGTTGCAGGTTTTGGTTCATTAATATGTAAATCCCAGAACTTATTTAAGTCACCTTCTCGAGATAACTTAAGGTTTTCTATTTAAAAAGTGGCTTCTCAGCTCAGGCAATGCAGTAAAGTTAAGAGGTTAAAGGCTGTCTTGAGACCAATCTTGAATCAGACTGGTTCTATTTCCAAAGTAGAAATTTATAAAATATTACATTGACTGCCTGCAGATTGTGCTTTTTTGAGCAAAATAGAATGTATCTGTAAATATAATTCTGCAATTACAAATTCACTCCATAGACTTATGTTTGTGTGTGCAGGAGAGAGAAAGAGGGAGAGAGAGAGTGTGTGCATGTGAGTGTGAGTGCATGTGACAGAGAGTGTGTGTGAGTGTGTGTGTCTTTAAGCTTGGTAAAGTGTGGGTGTGAGTGTGATGGCATATAAGCCTGTGAGAGGGTGTGCATGTGGGTGTGTGTGTGGGGGGGGTGTATGTGTGTTTTGTATGAGAGTGTGTATGTGCATGTGAATGGGAGTGTATAGTACAGTGAGGCACCTGTAGTGTGACATGAACCCAACGTCCCAATTGAGGCTATCCCCCTGGATACTGAACGTAGCTATCAGCCTCTGCTCGGCCTCTCTGTGTTGTTGTGTATCCTAAAGTCCGCCTTACAGGATGGTCAGCCGAAGGTTCGAGGCTGAATGTCCCTGACCAACTGGGAGTGAACACCCCTGTCTGGTGACTGTTCTGTGGTGTCCATTCATCCGTTGTTGTAGAGTCTGCTTGGTCTTGCCAATGTAGATCCTTGCCTGCAGCTTATGAGATAGACGTGAGTCACGTGAGTACCTGCCGCATACACCGAGGACGATGCCCCCACATGTAATGGTGGTATCCATGTTGACAATCTGACACATCTTGCAGCAGTTGCCATGACAGGGTTGTACAGTGTGGTGGTCAATATTGTCCTGAAGGCTGGGCAGTTTGCTGCAAACAATGATCTGTTTGAGGTTTGGTGGCTGTTTAAAGGTGATAAGTGGAGGTATAGAGAAGGTGCTCATCCTCATCGATAATGTGTTGCAGGCTGTGAAGAACATGGTGTAGTTTCTTGGCTCCCGGGAAGTACTGGATAATGAGGGGTACCCTATTGGTTGCAACTTGTGTCTGTCTCCTGAAGAGTTCATTACAGTTTCTTGCTGTAGCACATCGTATACACACACATACACCTCCCACACTCACACTCACATATACACCCTCTCACAGGCTTAGACCCCTTCACACCCACACACACATTTTACCGAGCTTACACACATGTAAAGACACACTCACATGCACTCACACACACATGCACACACTCACACACATGCACACACTCACACACACATGCACACACTCACACACTCCTCTTCTTCTCTCTCCTGCCCACACAAACGCATATACGTCTACAGGGTGAATCTGTATTTACAGAAGTATATTTATAGATACATTCTGTTTTGCTCAAAAATTGCATAATCTGCAGGCAGTTAGTCCATGTAATATTTTGTAAATTCCACTTTGGAAATAGAACCAGTCTGACTCAAGATTGGGATACAGGCAGACTCTAATCTTACACCTTTAATGTAGCTGAGATGTTACCTTTTGTTACAAAGAACAAAGAAAACCTACAGCCCAGGAACAGGCCCTTCAGCCCTCCAAGCCTGAGCCGATCCAAATCTACTGTCTAAACAGCCCTTTCTTCATCTAACAACTTGGTCACTTCCTCGAAGAACTCTATTAAGTTGGTAAGGCACGATCTCCCCCGCACAAAACCATGTTGCCTATCACTGATAAGCTCATTCTTTTCTTAAATATAAGTAGATCCTATCTCTCAGTATTCTCTCCAGCAACTTCCCCACCACCGACGTCAGGCTCACTGGTCTATAGTTACCCAGAATATCCCTACTACCCTTCCTGTGCAGGGGTACAACATGAGCACCTTCCAGTCCTCTGGCACCTCACCAGTGTTTAAGGATGCCACAAAGATATCTGTCAGGGCCCCAGCTATTTCCTCTCTCGCCTCCCTTAGCAACCTGGGATAGATCCCATCCAGTCCTGGGGATCTGTCCACCTTAATAACCTCTAGCCTACCCAACACATTTTCCCCACTTATGCCAATGTGATCCAGACTAATCAAACTTCTATCTCTAATCTCAATATTCATCATGTTCCTCTCCTCAGTGAACACTGATGCAAAGTAATCATTCAGAATCTCACCCATTCTCTCAGGTTCAACACAGCCTTCCTTCATTATCTTTTAGTGGACCAATCCTTTCTCTAGTTACCCACTTGCTTCTTATATAAGAATAAAATGCTTTGGGATTGACCTTAATTCTGCTGGCTACAGCTATTTCATGACCCCTTTTAGTCCGCTTGATTCCTTGTTTAAGACTTGTCCTACTCTTCCGATATTCCTCCAGGGCCCGTTCTGTTCTCAGCTGCCTGGACCTTATATACACTTCCCTTTTCCTCTTTGTTAGAAAACCTTAAGTTAGCTTGAGACTGTGACTGGAATGAAGTTCTGGGATTTACACATTAATAAACCGAAACCTGTAACCCATTCTAAAAGATAAAAGACTTAACAATCTAGGTTTGTTCAATGTATCATTTCAGTTGCATGACACTATAATCTTTTGCTATAAATTCTGCATCTTATGATCCTGCTCCACAGCTCCCTGATGGAGGAGCAGTGCTCTGAAAACTAGGGCTTCCAAATAAACCTGTTGGGCTATCACCTGATTTGTGTGTTTTTTTTAACATTTAATTACAGTAATGAAAATTTTTAGAAAGCAAATTTTTTTCTAGTGAGCTGTGGGCATCGCTGACTGGGCCAGCATCTATTGCCTGTCCCGAAATGCCCTTCAGAAGGTGGGGGGGAGCTGCCTTCCTAAACCACTCAGTCCATGAAGTGTAAGTTGACCCAAAATGCTGTTAGGGAGCGATCTTGACCCAGTGACAGTGAAGGAATGCTGATATATAGTCAAAAGGTATGCAGTGTAGGTGGATTGACAATGACAAATTGTCCATAGTGTCTTGGGATATGCAGTCCAGGTGGATTAGCCATGGGAAATGCAGGGTTACAGGTCAGGGTGGAGTGCACTTCAGAGGGTTTATGTGGACTTGATGGGCCAAATGGCCTGCTTTCACACTGTAGGGACTCTATGATTCTATATTTCCATGTCAGGATGGTGAGGGGAACTTTAGACGGTGGTGTTCCCATGTATCTGCTGTCCTTGTCCTTCTAGATAGAAATGGACGTGGGTTAGGAAGGGTCTGATGATCTTCCATGAATTTCCACAGTGCACCTTGTAGATAGTCCACAGTGCTGCTACTGAATGTCAGTGGCGGAGCGAGTGGATGTTTGTGGATGTGGTGCCAATCAAATGGGTTACTTTGTCCTGGATGGTGTAAAGCTTCTTGAATGTTGTTGGAGCTGCCCCCATCCAGGGGCAAGTGGGGAGTATTCCATCCCATTCCTGACTTGTGCCTTGTAGATGGTGGACAGGTTTTGGGGAGTTGAGAGGTGTGTTACCAGTCTCTGACTTGCTTTTGTAGCCACTGTGTTTGTGTGGTGAGTCCAGTTGAGTTTCTTGTCAATGGTAACCCCCAGGATGTTGGAGATTCAGTGATGGTAATGCTGTTGAGTTTCCAAGTGCATTAGTTAGATTGTCTCTTGTTGGTATTTGTGTGGCACCAATGCTACTTGCTGCTTTTCATCCCAAGCCTGGGTATTGTCCAGATCTCATTGCACTTGGACATGGCCTGCTTCAGTAACTGAGGGGTCGCGAATGGTGCTGGACACTGTGACGTCATCGGTGAACATCCCCACTTCTGGCTTTATGATGGAGGGAAGTTCATTGATGAAGCAGCTAAAGATGGTTGGGTGTAGGACACTACCCTGAGGGACTCCTGCAGAGATGTCCTGGAGTTGGGATGACCGATTTCCAGCAACCACAACCATCTTCCTCTGTGCTAGATATGACTCTAACCAGCGGAGAGTTTGCCCCTTGATTCCCATTGATTCCAGTTTTGCCAGAGCTCCTTGATGCCATACTTGGTTGAATGCAGTTTTGATGTCAAGAGCTGTCACTCTCACCTCGCCAGAAGGATGACTGAGTAGAAATACTGGAATTAAAAAGCTCTTCCCATTTTTTTCTGCGATACCCACTAATCTGGAATAATCTACAAACCTGGAGTTATTTTTCTGCTCCCAATTCCATGTATTTATCACAATCAGCAATATCTGCTGCACTGGCCCACAAACCTAAACCTTTAACCAGTCTCTTGGACAAGGGGAAGGCTGCACACAGCCACACGTGGTCAGTGGAAGTCAACCAAACAAAGGAATAAAGTTGTTGTAAAGAATTTGTGAGGGGTAGGTCTTGCCTTACAAGTCTTATTGAATTCTTCGAGGAGGTGACCAAGCATGTGGATGAGGGTAGAGCAGTGGATGTAGTGTACATGGATTTTAGGAAGGCATTTGATAAGGTTCCCCATGGTAGGCTTATGCGGAAAGTCAGGAGGCATGGGATAGTGGGAAATTTGGCCAATTGGATAGAAAACTGGCTAACCGGTCGAAGTCAGAGAGTGGTGGTTGATGGTAAATATTCAGCCTGGAGCCCAGTTACAAGTGGAGTTCCGCAGGGATCAGTTCTGGGTCCTCTGCTGTTTGTAATTTTTATTAATGACTTAGATGAGGGAGTCGAAGGGTGGGTCAGTAAATTTGCAGATGATACAAAGATAGGTGGAGTTGTGGACAGTGAGGAGGGCTGTTGTCGGCTGCAGAGGGACTTAGATATGATGCAGAGCTGGGCTGAGGAGTGGCAGATAGAGTTCAACCCTGCCAAGTGTGAGGTTGTCCATTTTGGAAGAACAAATAAGAATGCGGAATACAGGGTTAATGGTAGGGTTCTTGGTCAGGTGGAGGAACAGAGAGATCTTGGGGTCTATGTACATAGATCTTTGAAGGTTGCCACTCAGGTGGATAGAGTTTGTAAGAAGGCCTATGGAGTATTATCGTTCATTAGCAGAGGGATTGAATTCAAGAGTCGGGAAGTGATGTTGCAGCTGTACAGGACTTTGGTTAGGCCACAGTTGGAGTACTGTGTGCAGTTCTGGTCGCCTCACTTTAGGAAAAATGTGGAAGCTTTGGAGAGGGTGCAGAGAAGATTTACCAGGATGTTGCCTGGAATGGAGAGTAGGTCGTACCAGGATAGGTTGAGAGTTCTCGGCCTTTTCTCGTTGGAACGGCGAAGGATGAGGGGTGACTTGATAGAGGTTTATAAGATGATCAGAGGAATAGATAGAGTAGACAGTCAGAAACTTTTTCCCCGGGTACAACAGAGTGTTACAAGGGGGCATAAATTTAAGCTGAAGGGTGGAAGGTATAGGGGAGATGTCAGGGGTGGGTTCTTTACCCAGAGAGTGGTGGGGGCATGGAATGCGCTGCCCGTGGGAGTGGTAGAGTCAGAATCATTGGCGACCTTTAAGCGGCATTTGGATAGGTACATGGATGGGTGCCTAATCTAGGATAGAAGTTCGGCACAACATCGTGGGCCGAAGGGCCTGTTCTGTGCTGTATTGTTCTATGTTCTATGTTCTATGTTCTAATACCTATATCTGGTATTTCTTGACAATTGTCCTGATAAGTGAAGACAAAATGTGTCTTTCTCAGCAGTACTCAGGTTCTGTATCATCAATAAACTAGTTAAAGATGGAAACATAAGAGGTAGTAGAAAAATTGTTAATAGAAGTAAATTTTTTGGGCTGTCTCAAAAGATTACCGAGATTTAGAGCAGGAGGTTGAGGAGAAAATTCCAAAGTTAGCGGCTGTATGTCTGATGACACAGTAAACACTGGTGAGACACAGCTGAGGTTAGAACTGGAATAATTCTGATTGAAATAAATATGTGGTTGAGAAATGTGAGGGCCAGTGTAACATTGAGCAGGGAACCACAGATTTCTTTACCTCGTGTAAATACAAAATGAAACTCAAAAGATCTACAGTAATTTCCAAACCAAGTGGATGCTTTGTACAATTAGATTGAAGAATGCAATAAGTTATTGGTAAATCTACTAAACGATCATTAATACACTACATAAACAAAACCCAAAAGCCATCTGGAAATCTGAGAAAGGAAAAGAAAATGCACAAGTTCTCAGCAGAGAAGCTCAGCTGGTGACCGGCCCATTCACTGTCTCCAATGTTTCTTGTTATTATTCCTAAATAATTCATGCACAATTGATTCATGGTGTGTAACAAAAGAACTTTGAAGTGGTCAATACTTGACAATGGATGAACGATAGTTTAAATTAAAATAAGACAAAATATAATCTGCCTACATAGCCTATAGAAAGACGTTTTAATCAATTGAATTTATTATTGATATGAGCATTTACTTACGTGCAGAAACCAGCAAAGTACACGAGAGAGAATCCAATACAATGTTGGGATTCTAGCTGACGTTATTACTGATCATAAGACCAATAGGCCATTCAGCCCGTCGGGCCTGCTCCACAATTCTCAACCCCATGAAGATGAGAAGCGCAAGATTTAAAAGGGACCAAAGGAGCAACATTTTCATGCAGCAGGTGGTGTGTGTATGGAATGAACTGCCAAAGAGGCTGGTACAATTACAACATTTAAAAGTCATCTGGATGGGAGTATGAATAGGAAGGGGTTTGAAGGATATGGGGCCAAATGCTGGCAAGTGAGACTCGATTAATTTCGGATTTCTGGTCGGCAAGGATGGGTTGGACCGAAGAGTGTGTTTCCGTGCTGTACGAGTCTATAACTCTATAACTCATTCTCCAGCCTTCTCCTGATCAGCCTTAATCCCCGTACTAATCAAGAACCTATCTATCTCTGTCATCAATATGCTCAATAACTTGGCCTTCATGGCTCTCTGTAGCATTGAGCTTTACAGAGCCATCTCCCTCTGGCTGAAGAGATTCCTCATCATCTCAGTTCGAAAAGGGTCATCCCTTCACTCTGAGACTGTGCTTCTTTGCTCTTTCATTAAACCACCTTCATCTGACAGAACTGCACCTGGACCTCAAGGAGGATCTCTATTGAAATCAGAGAATTCAGAGGCTCCTGATGCAGTTAAGTAGATAATTATTCAGGTAAAGTGAGACGAGTAAATTCTGAAACAAAAACAGAAGTTGCTGGAAAAGCTCAGCAGGTCTGGCAGCAACTGTGAAGAGAAATCAGAGTTAATGTTTCAAGTCTGGTGACCCTTCCTCACGATAAAACATCAAGTCTAACTCCTGAGTTACTGTTCACCCAACTGCCCAACATACCTCACCCACCCCTGACTACAGCTCCCAGACAATTTATGTGCCTCAGATCTGGAACCCCCCCCCCCCCTTCCTCCACCCCACAGCTACAGACCCAATGATTTCCCTAGGATACAGCCCCACCCAGCCAACCGAATACATTCCATCCACCCTGACCTATCCCAAACACTCCATCACTCCATCCTTCCCACCTGGCGCTATGTAAACTTACTGACTGGCACCGTACCCACCTCGCACCACATTCCCTCCCCACCTGGCACACTATACCCTACACACATGGTGCACTATTCCTCTGGCATCCTCCATCCCTTGCACGTGGGGCACTCTACCCTCCCAACACCCTTCACGTATCTACTTTGCTATCACAGGAGCTCTCAATGTGGCTGTTGTGATGGTGGAGCTGTAATTTACAGGAAGTGACATATCTTTTTTATTCATCTGTGAGGTGTGAGTGTTGCTGACTGCCCCTAGTTGCCCCGGTTGTGGGTTTGGAAAGTGCTGTGTCAGGAGCTTGATGATTGTGAAAACGGGACGTGGTTTTCATTCTCCTGACTGTTCTACACTACAAGGGCCTGTCAGAATGGAAATCTCTCTCCACGATTCTGGAGGGTCCCTGATTGGAATCCCTGTCCAAAACGGAGAGCTTTTTTGTTTAGTAAGGAAACGGGAGTGCTGTGGTATGACTGCTCCTCAGAAAACCCGACCCAGTATATTTTGTGAGAGTTGGTGGAAAACTAGGAAGCAATAATTCTGTGCCCTCTCACCAGTTTAACAGTGTTGGTGTGGTGTATACATGACAAGGCACAGTTAATGTGCTGCGTCATGTACAGTATACACCACACTTCCTGATGAAGGGCTTTTGCCCGAAACATCGATTTTCCTGCTCCTCGGATGCTGCCTGACCTGCTGTGCTTTTGCAGCACCACTCTGATCTTGCTAGCACAGTTA
Source organism: Chiloscyllium punctatum (assembly GCF_047496795.1). Taxonomy (NCBI): domain Eukaryota; kingdom Metazoa; phylum Chordata; class Chondrichthyes; order Orectolobiformes; family Hemiscylliidae; genus Chiloscyllium; species Chiloscyllium punctatum. The sequence goes on along the minus strand of NC_092760.1, from coordinate 91,710,823 downwards.
ACCTAAGTGTTAAAAAAGGATCAGCCAGTAACATCTTTAGACACATCCTTAATATGTATGTTTGCATCTAACTGCTGAAAAACAAATGTGTGGAAAGTTAATGTGAACAGAGCTTTTCTCCAAAGCTTAGAAAGCTCAAATGTTCCCTCTAGAGGCCTTACTTTGTATTACATCTCTGGCCACATTAACAATCTCCATCTGTCCTGTGTGCATGATTCCTGATGAAAGGCTTTTGCCCGAAACATCGATTTTCCTGCTCCTTGGATGCTGCCTGAACTGCTGTGCTCTTCCAGCACCACTAATCCAGACCTATCTGTCTGTGTCCTGTGTTCATGTCTTTGCTGCTGCTTCCTGATTATTTAAGGATTGGATCAGGATTTTGTCAGTACCATGACCACCATTCCAGTACAAGTAAATACAGCAATAAATGCTTCATTATTTGCCCAATAGCATCGGTACCAGAATCAAATTAGCCTCAGTCCACAGCCCAGGCTTTGCTATTGGTTCTGAACTTCTACATCTTAAACTGCCTACATTTAAAAGTTGGACATTTTAAGTTCCAAACATATATCATATCAAATACAAAACACTAACTCTGTTTCTCTCTTCACAAATGTTCTACAGGAACTCTGCGTTCATTTCTGGCCTTCCTTTTACGGGCAGAATATTGTTAAACTTGAAAGGGAGCAGAAAAGATTTACAAGGACATTTCCAGGGTTGGAGGATTTGAGCTACAGAGAGAGGCTGAACAGGCTGGGGCTGTTTTCCCTGGAGCGTCGGAGGCTGAGGGGTGACCTTATAGAGGTTTACAAAATTATGAGGGGCATCGATAGGGTAAATAGACAAAGTCTTTTTCCTGGGGTTGGGGAGTCCAGAACTAGAGGGGCATAGGTTAAGGTGAGAAGGGGACAACTTAACTTTTTCATGCAGAGGGTGGTGCATGTATGGAATGAACTGCCAAAGGAAATGGTGGAGGCTGGTACAATGATAACACTTAAAAGGCATCTGGATCGGTATGTGAAGAGTTTAAAAGGATATGGGCCAAACACTGGCAAATGGGATGAGACTTATTTAGGGTATCTTGTTGGCATGGATGAGTTGGACCAAAAGGTCTGTTTCTGTTCTGTACAACTCTATGTCTGAGTTTCTCTAGCATTCTCCATTTTCATTGCTGATATTTTAGTATTCATTGATAATTTGTTACCCTATCACACTGACTAAATGCCCCAAATATGTTAACAGAGTGTGATTATTTGTGTCATGTTACTTTTAATTCCCACCATTCCCACCATGTCCCAACACCACCATTAGTTGGACAGTCAGGTCACCCTCTAACAACTCACTGACAATTTGAGGGAAATTCCCGATGTGTGATTGCCTCCCCACTGCCCCCCACCCTGCCCCCCCCACATTGTAGACTTCTGAGGCCCAGGAGAACAGGGGGCTAGTTCAGAAGCCCTCATTGAAATCCCTAACCCACCGTTGTGCTATTCCTATTAGCTTAAATCTATGTAATGAAACCCACTGGATGGATCCAGAGGTGGTGGCATGGTTGTCTTATCACAGAACTAGTAATCCAGAACACCAGACTAATGTTCTGGCCACAAGCTCAAACTCTGTCATAACAGCTAGTGAAATTTGAATTCACTAAAAATCTTGAAGGAAAAATTAGTTTTGATGACAGTAACCATCAATTGGTGTGAAAACCCATCTGGTTCACTCTTCCTTCAGGGAAGGGAACTGCCTTCCTTCCGTGGTCTGGTCTAGATGTGACTCCAAACCCACAGCTATGTGGTTGACTCCACACTGCCCTCTAGTCTTATAGCTGCGAGACTGGGTAAGAACAGCAAATTTCCTTCCCTGGAAGACTTGCGGAAACTGAATGGTTTTTAGAGTTAAAGTCTAATTAAATACTAATTAAGTTTCAGATTCATTTGAACTGAATTCCCCAGTGGAAGTGGTGTGATCTGAGCTCATGTCTCATCATCATTAAATATTTTCCAAGAATGATTTGAGGTTGAGTCCTTCCAAAATGATTAATATTTTACCAGGAGGGTGCTGTTTCGTGAAGATGTGAAGGCTCCCTCAGAAATTCAAAATCTGCACTTCCTGCTTCATCCAATCACTGAGTCCTTTTATACATCAAGGCGATATTTCATTATTTTGTAATAATTACTTTTGCAGAAGCTGCTCAAAAGTCATCTTTTTAAATGGAAGAAAAAGCTAATTGGCCAATGAAACTCGTGTTCCTTATTTCTTCTTGTGATTCCCTTTAGGTTGATGGGTTAGAGCTGCTGCTGTGCACTCGAAATCAAAGCTTATTCATAAAATTTGTAAACAAAAGTATTACACAAATATTTCAACTTGAACTTGATAGGATTTGCAGGCTCAGCCTGTACAATTGTAACAAGCTTATATTCAGCTGATCTGTAGCCCAAGGGCAAAACTTTTCAAATTCCAAATCACAGAACGCACACATAAAGTTCTTGATACAATGTTTCACGCAGAGGTGCCTCATAGATCTTTCCAAAGATCTTGATTTACAACCAGCATTGATTGTGAGGTGAACAGCACGAGGGCTATTGGAGACCTCAGCTCCAAGTGTACTCTGGCTGAAAGGGTTTAGACTGTGCCTGCTCCTCACTGGACCATGGCAGAGGCTGCCCCAGCCTAGAGTCCATCCTTCAGTGTGCCGGCTGGAACATTGGGCAGCAGAAGGCAAACCTTTACACTGAAAGACCAACGGGTTTTGGGCAGATCAAAGAGTATCTTTCAGCGAGTTGATGGTCCTCCAGGTGCAGTTGCTGTTTGTCTCAGGGTGTGTCCTGTGATATTGCAGAGTCCTGTGTCACAGGCAGAGGGACATTCCACAATGATCTCTTACCAACACCCCGACAACACCCCACCCGAATCCTCCAGCCTCCGTGGGGGCAGCATGTGGAGCAGGTGAGAGTCCGAGTGTACAGGAAGGAGCAAATAGGAAGGGCCTTTCTCAGCATCTCCATCTTGGGGCTTGTTGGAATGTTCGGAAGATGAGGCATTTGGCCAAATGGCTTTGAGAGTCTGCTCAGGGAAGAACCCCACAGGACCAACCCTCTCCTTTCCTAGGGTCCGGAGGATGTTATACACTGACCGCTGACTGATGGACTTGTGGCCAAAGGTGTTTCTCTGCAGAAATGTCCCAATAAAGGTCAGGTGGTACACCATGTGGTCAGGTGGTACACCATGTAGGTAAAAACAGGGTAAAAACAATGACTGCAGATGCTGGAAACCAGATTCTGGATTAGTGGTGCTGGAAGAGCACAGCAGTTCAGGCAGCATCCAAGGAGCAGCGAAATCGACGTTTCGGGCAAAAGCCCTTCATCAGGAATAAAGGCAGAGAGCCTGAAGCGTGGAGAGATAAGCTAGAGGATGGTGGGGGTGGGGGTGGGGGTGGAGAGAAAATAGCATAGAGTACAATAGGTGAGTGGGGGAGGGGATGAAGGTGATAGGTCAGGGAGGAGAGGGTGGATTGGATAGGTGGAAAAGGAGATAGGCAGGTAGGACAAGTCATGGGGACAGTGCTGAGCTGGAAGTTTGGAACTAGGGTGAGGTGAGGTGGGGGAAGGGGAAATGAGGAAACTGTTGAAGTCCACATTGATGCCCTGGGGTTGAAGTGTTCCGAGGCGGAAGATGAGGCGTTCTTCCTCCAGGCGTCTGGTGGTGAGGGAGCGGCGGTGAAGGAGGCCCAGGACCTCCATGTCCTCAGCAGAGTGGGAGGGGGAGTTGAAATGTTGGCCCACGGGGCGGTTTGGTTGATTGGTGCGGGTGTCTCGGAGATGTTCCCTAAAGCGCTCTGCTAGGAGGCGCCCAGTCTCCCCAATGTAGAGGAGACCACATCGGGAGCAACGGATACAATAAATGATATTGGTGGATGTGCAGGTGAAACTTTGATGGATGTGGAAGACTCCTTTAGGGCCTTGGATAGAGGTGAGGGAGGAGGTGTGGGTGCAGGTTTTACAGTTCCTGCGGTGGCAGGGGAAAGTGCCAGGATGGGAGGGTGGGTCGTAGGGGTGTGTGGACCTGACCAAGTAGTCACGGAGGGAATGGTCTTTGTGGAAGGCAGAAAGGGGTGGGGAGGGAAATATATCCCTGGTGGTGGGGTTTTTTTGGTGGTGGCGGAAATGTCGGCGGATGATTTGGTTTATGCGAAGGTTGGTAGGGTGGAAGGTGAGTGTCAGGTGGTACACCATATTCCAGCAAGGCCAGGCACTAAAACAGGGCTTGGAGTCAGTGTGTACTTTTCAGATTGCAGCAATCGCTTCGCACGGATTAAAGCAAGATCTCCGTCCGCACGTTGTAGTGTCATGTCTGTAAGGCGATTTCAGCTTACAGTGTAGTGTAAACAACTTTAAACAGGATGCAGCAGCAGCAGAGGGAACTGGAGTTGAACATCTTTTAAAGAGGCAGGTCAAGTTGAGAAGGTTTTTTAAAACAGTATAATTAATCCAAGGGAAAAGCAGAAAGCACTGGATTATCAGCAACATGAGTAACTCGTCGAATCTCAGGGGCTGCATTTTCAGAAGGTGCCAAGGTCTGAGATCTGATCCAGAGGAGATTGACTCCAGGTGGATGAGGGATGAGGGATGAGGGATGAGGGATGAGGGATGAGGGATGAGGGGGTGCAGTGTGGGGAGGATGTAACCACTGAATTTGAGCAGCAAAGGGGTTTTATTGATTGACTGACTAGAGAGAGATGGTTTCCAGTGACAGAGCTTGATAACACGAGGAACGTGCTGATGGTAATTGGGAAAAGAACACTCGAATGATGAGCCATGTGCTTTCTGAGCTGAGGATTTGGGAAACCCTGTGTTGCTAGTGGAAGAAGATTAATGACAAAGGGAATAGTTTTTACAGCACCAAAAGAGGCTCTTCAACCCATCATGGCCATACTGGTCATCGGGTCCCGGTCTACCCTACTGTCGACTCCCAATACTACCTCCATAGCCATGTATGTTGTGGCATTTCGGGTGCTCATCTAGCTGTGTCCTCGGTGTTATGTTGGTTTCTGCACAGGATGGGAGGAGGAGGAGGAGGCCGAGGAGGAGGAGGCCGAGGAGGAGGAGGCCGAGGAGGAGGAGGCCGAGGAGGCCGCTCCTCCATTCACTATGATCATGGTTGATCCTCTATCCCAATGCTTTATTTCTGTTTCCTTCCTACATCCCATGATATAATAGCCTTAAATACTCTGCCAAATGTCCCATGTGATCTTTCCACAAAGGGCTAAAGATCACTAAGTCATCTATGTAGATGACACAATTAATCAATCCCGCAACAACTCAGTTCAAGAGCCTTTGAAAACTGGCCGGCGCCTTTTTCATCCCAAAGGGCATGACTTTAACCTGATGCAGCCCATTTGTAATCACAGAAGCAGAAACGTCTTTTGCTCTCTCCGACAAAGCTACCTGCCAATAACAGTGAAGTCTGTCCAAGTTGGTGATGTAAGTGGCTTGTCCTACTTTATCCACACAATCCTCCAACCATGTGATTGGGTATGAGTCAGATTTAGACACAGCATTGGCCTTCTGATAATCTAGGCAGAAGCGTTGAGTACCATCAGTTTTGCATAGCTTTAAGAGGATTAAGCCTATAGGGGTGTTGTTTTATTGGAACAGCATTCCCTACGTCAATCTCATGTACTATGGCACTAGTCCTCCCCATTCAAGTTCTACATAGGTCTTCATAGCACTGTTGATAAAGTGTGGCACTGGAAAAAGCACAGTAGGTCAGGCAGCATCCGAAGAGCAAGAGAATTGGAGTTTCAGGCATAATCCTTCTTCAGGACTGAGGTGGGGGAAAGGGGCTGAGAAATAAATGGAGGGGGTGGGGCTAAGGGAAAGGTAGGTGGTTTGGCAATAGGTCGGCGAAGGGAGGAGGTGATGGTGATTGGTCAGTGGGAAGTGTGGAACAGATAGATGGGAAGGGAGATGAACAGGTAGGTCAGGTCAAGTGGGTGGAGCTGAGTTCGAGGGTTGGTACTGAGATAGGGTGGGGGGTGGGGTGGGGTGGGGTGGGGTGAGGGGAGACTTTGAAACTAGTGAATTTGATGCTCATGCCATGTGGATGTAAACTCCTGAGGCAGAAGATGAGGTGTTCCTCTTCCAGTTGGTGGGTGCCCTTGTGTAGGCAGTGGAGGAGGCTCAAAATGGACATGTCCTCGAGGGCGAGGGAGAGAGAGAGAGAGAGAGGGAGAGGGCTTCATATCACTGAAATAATTCAGTCCTCTGTTCCTGGGACAGATAGCTTACTACCCTTTCCCACTCCTTAAAGACTTCCTCATTATTCAATTTATTCTGAGGCACTTCAAAATCCAGATCATCTGGATTGGATGCCTCACTCTGAGAGGCAGTTACTAATACCTGTTTCTCGGATTCCCTTTCCCTGTCATGGCAATGTTTCAAGCATGTTCACATGACATCACCAATAAACATTTTCCTATCTGGCATCTTTATCAGATAATTCACCTGAATGAACTTCTTCTCAATCTGATAGAGACCACTATACCTTACTTTGAAGGGATCTCCTACCACTGGGAACAGCACCAATACTTTATCCACATGGGCGAACATGTGAATTTTAGATTTCTTATTTGCCTCTTGCTTCATTAGGTGCTGTGGCACCTTCCAGCCTTGTCGAGCTAATTCACCGACTCGGTGTAATCTTTCTCTCACCAAATTACACAATCCAACTGGGAGCTCTCCGCCTTCAGACCTATCAATTTTTTCTTAATTAATTTAAAGGCCCTCTTACTTTGTGTCCAAACATCCATTCAAATGGCATTAAATGAGTTGATTCATTTGGAGAAAATAATAGAAATGGGGTCCCTCTATCCCAGTCATTTGGGTATTTCTGGCAATCAGCCTTCAACATGGTCTTTAGGGTCTGATCCCACCTTTCCAATGCCCCCTGGGATTCAGGATAGTACCCACTGGATTTAACCTATTTGATGCCTGAACTATCCATCACCTCTTTAAGTAATTTGGCAGTAAAGTTGGACCCTTGCTGTGTCTGAATCTCCCTGGGTAATCCAGAATGGGTAAAGAAAGCGAGCAATGTCTCCACAACCTTTCTTCGCCTTGACATTCCACAATGGAATTGCCTCCAGAATCCTGGCAAACACATCCATTACAGTTTGTAAATATCGTTTCCCGCTTGTAGTTTTAAGGATAGGACCCATACAATCAATTATAACCTGCCCGAAAGGTTCCTCAAATGTGGAAATTGGCATCAAGGGCACTGGGTTTACCACTTGGCTTTCCCATCTATGACAGTGAGGGTAAAATTCAATGATATCTTTCTGTAATCCAGACCAATAAAAATGCTTCTGTATCTTAACCTGAGTGTTCCTCACTTCGAGATGAGTTCCTCCAGGTAACGTGTGCGCTACCTGCAATAGTTCCTGTCTGTGTTTGACTAACAACACAATCTGGTGAACTTCCTCCCATTTCTCATCCGCACTAACCTGCCAAGGTCTCCATTTCCACCTTAAGATTTCATCCCAAGGTAATAGCAATCTGGAATACTCTCTGATTCCTTTTCCAAGTAGGCTTTATGATATAAAATCCTTTATCATCTCTTCTTTTTGTCATAATTCCATTAATCCATCCGAATTAAACTCCTCCGTCTAATCCTCTACCTGCTTAGACTGTCCCTTTACCATCTCATCAAGCAGAGCGTCAGCTAACTCGACCTCAACTCCTTCATCATTCTCTTTTGTTCTCCCGTCTTGTTTTAACTTATTGCTGTGGGATCTTGTCACCACACAGTCTAGAAAAATTCCAGGGTATTTTTCTTTGAACTCCTCAGTTCCCTGGTTTTCTTTTGGCTTTTCCACTGCAATGGGCATCACTCCTGACTGTGAACCAGCCATATCGTTCACAAGAATAAACGGTATTGCTGGAATAGCCCATTGTCCCATTACTCCCACTGTCACATCCCCAGTCTTGATTGGATTTTCTAGCCTTAGGGGTAAACTACTCCTGTCTCCATTTATTCCAGGCATTACCAGTCTCTCGGACGATATTTCAGAAGGACTGCAAATATTTTCATCTCTTTCTATGAGAGATGTACTAGCTCACCTATCTCTCAATATTTTAACTTTGTTACCTACTTCTCCTGATCTACCGAAGTAAATCTTACCCACACAGGTGAGACCTTTGAATAGATTGGATGCTATCTGACTATCCAGCCTGTGATTAGGCTGTGTACTCTCCTGCAGCTCCTCAATTCTCTTGGGATTTCTTTCACTGCCTTAACTAATCCCTCTTTGACCACCTCCTTTACCCCAGTGTCTTTCTTTAACCACCCGCACTGTGACTGTGTCCCCCACCTTATTTACAGTGAAAACACCCAAGGCTTTCCCACCCTCTTCAGTTTCTTTTTTCACGTGGTAAACTGTTCCTAGTGTGGGCTACCTTTTGATTTTCATTGAAGAATCTGCCTCGTTCCCAATTGCTATCCCTCATGGAGAGAAATTGCTGTCAGAAGCTAGATTTCGATTGATGTATTAATGCAGATTCATTTGCCATCCCTGCTGCTCTGCTCGCTGTTTTAATGTTCTGTTCCTCAACGTGAGATCTTATCATTACTGGACACGAGGTTTTAAACTCTGCCAGCAGAACAATATCACTAAGAGTCTTCTATGTCTTTTCACTCTGAAATGTTCTCAGCCAACTATCAAAGTTGCTCTATTTAATTCCTTTAAACTCAAAATAAGTCTGGCCTTCTTTAAGTTTCTGAACAGTTATCTATCTGCTTTGGTACCAATTCCTAGACAATCTAAACAGTCTTTTTTACTGCTTCGCATTCTCCTGACACGTCCTCAGAGTGCTGCGAACACCTCACTCACCCTGCCCATCAACTCAGTCTGAATTAACATTTCCCACACAGTTTCTGGTACAGCATCTGTGTAACCAGTTTCTCAAAGGAAATGGCTCAGACATCTTTTTCGTTGAATGTTGGTAACGTTTGGACATATTTGTATATCCTGACCAGGCTGCCGGCTACAATGGGTTTGCTCACCATTGCTCCTATCCTGCACTTTTCCCTCGGTCATTTAAAGTCTTTTTGCTTAAAGTTCAAATCCATTTTTTTTCCAGTTTGAACATTCTTTCCCTTCCTTCTGCTGGAGTGATTCTTTCCTTTTCTCTTTCCTCTGCCTTTAATTGTAATTCAAACTGGTTCAGTTCCCTTCCTTCACTCTCTTTTTTACCCTTGAAGTTCACCTTCTAATTCCAATGGTGTCATTTGCAATTTAATGTTTCCAACTCTGCTGGTCCTTGACTATTTCTCGGATATACCTCAATGATTGGCGAACAGTTTCAGCTTCCTTATATTCCTAGTTAAACCCAATTTTAGCCTGTTTGCTAATTCTACAGGTGTCACCTTTTTCTGTTTAAAAAACTTTCTTGGCTAATTTGGGAAGCACCTTTGACCCCCATAACCTCTTTAGCAATGATTATGAGCCATTTCCCCACTTTTAGTTTAACTAACAAGTTACTGAAATTAAACAGATTTTCTACTTCTCCCTTAAGTTTTCTTTAAAGATCTAGGACTCTTGTCCCGAAGACTCTTAAAATCTTCTGGGACCTTGTGTGCCCTAAATCTGTCCAAATTCCAGACCCAACTCACCAATCTGTTAGAAAACAGAGGTCGTACCGTCCGAGAACTCGAACAGAAACACCCAAAGAAGCACTTTACCCTATAATCTGTAAACAGAGGGTGAAAAGTGGTGTAACTTGCTTTTCAACAATTTCTAGTGGTTAAATTAAATAAATTCCTGACACACAGTTTAAAATCCACAAATAACTATTTATCTAACTTGAATAGTGAACAAATTAACTAAACAATTAAAAAACCAAATAAATTCCTTCAAACTATTAACTTTTCCCAAAGGAACCAACATTCTAATGGTATGCTGTTTCAATAATGCAAATCCCACTCATATATCAAAAAAATGTAGTCTCTCAAAGTTACAGCCAGGTTACAGGCCTTCTGGAATGTTCTGTGCCTTTCCCGTCAATTTGTCTGCCAGGAATGCCCACTCCATCATTGGTACTGCTGTTAGTTAGATGGTGCCTTCTCGAAGACACGATTAGATGAGATTACTTCGTGTGGAAACAGGCCCTTCGGCCCAACAAGTCCACACCAACCCGCCAAAGCACACCCACCCAGACCCATTCCCCTACATTTACCCCTTCACCTAACACTATGGACAATTTAGCATGGCCAATTCACCTAACCTGCACATTTTTTGGACTGTGGGAGGAAACCGGAGCACCCGGAGGAAACCCACGCAGACACGGGGAGAATATGTAAACTCCACACAGACAGTCGCCTGAGGTGGGAATTGAACCCGGGTCTCTGCCACTTTGAGGCAGCAGTGCTAACCACTGTGCCACCCACATAGGTGCGGCTGAGAGAGCGCCAGCTATTTTTTCTCTCTCTCTCTCTCCCTCCTTCCTCCCACCCCCACCCCCCCACCCCCACCCCCGCCCCTCCCCCCCGCCCCTCCCCCCCATTAGCCCTGGTGGATGGCAGCTTGTTCTGCTGCCTCTGTCCAAATTCCACCTTCTTTTATACCATTGATGACATATCAATATTTCTTATAATAGGATTGGTCCGATATTGTCAGAACCATCAGACTTAGATGTCAAAAATCTATTTAAATTTAAGTATATGGTTCAAATTGATTGGCTAAATTCAAAAACCTGTTGTCTCAGTAAAACCTGCTGCTCGGCCCGTTAACTGTCCAGCCTTACCACACAAATGCTTCAGTTCGGACTCTCTGTGCACTGTACTGGCAAACTCAAGCTGCTGCTCACAAACATCCATTTTAAATCTCTAAACACAAAAAACACATGATTTTTTAAAACAGCCCCTCAAGCATCCTAAAAATACCAATTCTAACTTCCTGCTCTCCAATCTACAAGTACTCTACCTAACTTGGCAACATCAAACACTTGGAGAGGAACTTGTGCCTGAAGTGGGCACTGATCCTGAGCTCACTATAGAAACCTGCCGAAAGTTGTGTTTATTCAGGGAAACCAGACAAAAGGGGAACTAATAACTGCATTGGTGATTAGAACAAAACATTGACATGAATATAACAGTCATAATACCAGTATGTCTGTGTTTCCTTTTCTATATAAGTGCAGGTATCACAAAATCATAGCATCCCTACAATGTGGAAACAGGCCCTTTGGCACAAGTCCACACTGACCTCCGAAGAGTAACCCACCCAGACTATTTCCCCTATCCCATTATCCTATGTTTGCCCCTGACTTATGCACCTAATCTACACATCCCTGAACACTATGGGCAATTTAGCATGGCCAATCCACCCTAACCTGCACATCTTTGGGATTGTGGGAGGAAACTGGAGCACCCGGAGGAAACCCACGCAGACACGGGGAGAACAAGCACACTCCAGACAGACAGTCGGCCAAGGCTGGAATCGAACTTGGGATCCTGGTGCTGTGAGGCAGCAGTGCTAACCACAGAGCCACCGTGCCCCCTGTGAATTAAACATTGCCCAACACTAACACTGGACAGGACCTGAGTGAAATGGATTTCCTAATTTTAGATCAGTCCGAGTAAGCATTGATTTTACTCTCCAATTCAGTCACTGGTCAATTTCTCAGGGACAATAAGCCCTTGTTGTTAACACCGTGATGGCCAGAGTTATGTCACTCAATGCCAGAAATGGAGAGCCAGCTGATGTGTAACTGGTTTTGAAGCAAGTTGATGATCTCTCAGAACAATAATCAAATGTGTCTATACAGAATATTTTGTAACAGAGAAATTTTCCTTCCACATGCTTTTAAGATTTTTGTTCTCTGAACCCAGTTCATTCTCCATCTCTAAAGCTTTGTATAAAGGGCAGAATTTGCTTTGTGAAGATTTGATTTTGGGACAGCGCTAACTGTGAAGATTTGATTTTTGGACAGCGCTAACTGTGAAGATTTGATTTTGGGACACCACTAACTGTGAAGATTGTGGTTCCTGCCAAAACTCCATTCATCTTTTCATCGCCTCAGCGATCAGACTGTTGACAATCTTGGTGTCATACCTGACCCTGTCAGCATCATCACTTACAAACACCTGTTTCTAGCATCAGCCCAGTTATACATGGAACCTAAATTATTGGACAAAAATGTATTTGTTTGCATGTTAAATGATGCACAAGAGCACAATGGATCAGTTAAATCAAACTCCGGTTTATAAAGCTAAAAGGTTTCTCTCTTTGGAACCCAACAGGCATCAAGTGAATTCAGAAATCATTTGTTCAAAATTAAGACAGCTCACAAAATTAGCAAAACAGCAGATCTGGAACAAGTGTAGTGCAATAAAACCAGTTTAATTCTTGATAAACAAAGTACTGAAAAAGGCAACTTTTTTTAATAAAAACCCAAACCCATTTGTGAATCAGCAAATAGAATCTCAATATTCTTCTTGAAATTCTATCAAGGTAAGGGAGAATATACCAAAAATAATGAATGAATTAATTTACCATTAGTAAGGGGCTAAAGGATCAGTATTTTAAACAAACCACATGGCTAAGACAAAAGGATTCAACTGGGCAGTGATATACAACCATTTCCATCTTATTTAAAACTTTAACTTGGTCACCAAGAAGTGATTGGTCTTACTTTGTAGGGAGCACCTGTAGAATTCATCAGTGCTCCCACACAACTAGCACATTGGTTCACACTGCTAGGGTTTCTTGTTAATTAGAAAGTGCATTTAACTTTATAAAGGACAGCATGCCAACACACCCTTTCTCAAAGGCATGTCAAAGATCAACTTGAAGCTCCTTCCCCCAGTGCTTTTGAAGATTGGATATTATGCAATGTCTAATTGCAACTCAAGAGAAAAAGAAAACTTTATTCCCATTACTGCACACAATTCATGCTCATTTACACTGGAATTGTGCATTAAGTCATTGATGTAAGTCAGTGTGAGCTCTTCACTGTTTCAGTTCGACGTAGTTAGCTGGAAATAGACCATATCGACCCCGGCACTCCCCACGCCACCACCCTTCATCAATCATCTCAATGTTGGTGATGATGTCATCAGGATCAAAGGAAATTTCATCATCGCCATCTGGAAAATTACACAAAGACCACATTGTGAGTTACATAACATCCAACATCCAACATCCAACATCCAACATCCAACATCCAACATCCAACATCCAACATCCAACATCCAACATCCAACATCCAACATCCAACATCCAACATCCAACATCCAACATCCAGGTAGGGCACTGCCTCATTCCAGAAACCTCCACTTACCTTCAGGTAATTACCTCGCCCTCTGAGAGCTGCTCACGATCCTGGAAATGGATCACCATCCCTTCAGGGACATTCTTCAGATTTTAGTTTAGTTTTAAGTGACTCTCTCATATTTATGTCCCCAAGTTTGGATTTTCCCACACCTGGAAACATCATCTCTTCATCTATTGCACCAAACCTATAAAACTTAGACAGGAGCTAGCAGCAGGAACACACCATTCGGCCCATTGAGCCTGTTGTACCATTCAATATAATCATTGCTGATCATTCAACTCAGTCCCTGGCCTCACTCCCCACCCCCTACCGCCAACCCCCCCATACCTTTTGATCCCTTTAATTCTAAGGAAAATATCTAACTCCTTCCTGACAACATTCAATGTTTAAGCCTCACCTGTTTCCTGTGGTTGAGAATTCCGCAGGCTCCCCACTATCCAAGGAAAGAGGTTTCTCCCAGTCTATCTACTCATCTCAGCTCTAAAGGCTTATCCTCATCCTTAGACTGTGACCCTGGTTCCAGACTTCCTGATCATTGGGAACATCCTTCCTGTTTGAATGTTATAGGTTGGTATGAGACCCCCTGCCTCATTCTTCTTCTAGTCCTAACCAAGGCCCAAACATCAATCCAGCCATCCTGGGAATCCCATTGGGAAACCTTTACCACACTCCCTCCATCGCCAGAACATCCTTCCTTAGCTAAACAGACCCAAACTCCAGGTGGTCTCCCCAAGGCCCTGCATAATTGCAGCGAGACCTCCCTGCTCCTGTACTCGAAGCCTCTCACTGTGAAGGCCCGTATACCATTTCCCTTCCTCACCGCCTGCACGCTTAACTTCAGTGACTGGTGTATGAAGATACACAGGTCTCATTACATCTCACCCTTTCCCAATCTATCACCATTTGATCCTGGTTTTACTACTGCACATTTATCCACATTATATGCGTTTGCCCATTTTCTTAGCCCATCCAAATCACAACTAAAGGATCTCTGCATCCTCCTGAGTTTCCCCTCCCTCCCAAGCCTTATTTTATCTGAACATTTGGAGAAATTACATCTACTTCCCTCATCTAACCTGGCATCTAGCATATATTGTGAATAACTGTTGTCCACTAGTCACTCCCTGCCACTCCAAACTATTTAATTTATACTGTTTTCCATCTGCCAACTAGTTCCAATCCAGTTCAGTATACCATACCCATTCTATGTACTTTAATTTTTATTTGCCAAGTTTTTATGTGGAACCTTATCAAAAGCATTCTGAAAATCAAAGTAAACCACATCCACTTGCTCCCTCTTCTCCAGTCTATTAATTAGATCCTCAAGACATTCCAGCAGATTTGTCTGGAATTATAACTTTCCCCCTTTGTAAGTCCATGCTGATTCTGTCCAATCTTCCAAGTGCTTTGCTGGTAAATCGTTTCAAATGGATTAGATTAGATTGCTTACAGTGTGGAAACAGACCCTTCAGCTCAACAAGTCCATGCTGACCCGCCGAAGCGCAACCCACCCAGACCCAATCCCCTACATTTACCCCTTCACCTAACATTATGGGCAATTTAGCCTGGCCAATTCACCTGACCTGCACATTTTTGGACTGTGGGAGGAAACCGGAACACCCGGAGGAAACCCACGCAGACACGGGGAGAATGTGCAAACTCCACACAGACAGTCACCTGAGGCGGGGATTGAACCCGGGTCTCTGGCGCTGTGAGGCAGCAGTGCTAACCACTGTGCCACCCTGTTAGCTCTAGCATTTTCCCCCAATATCGATATCAAGCTAACTCGTGAATAATTTCCTCCTTTTTTCTGCCTCCCTTTTAATTCATGGGGTGACATTTGCTACCCCCTCCCCCCAGCAAACCACAGGAACAATTCCAGAGTCTATACAAGTTTGGAAGCTGACCGTGGTGCACCTGCGATCTCTGGGGCCACTTCCTTAAGTAGTCTGGGACGAAGCGTATCAGGCCCTGGGGAGAGATATGCCTTTAATTCCATTGGTTTCCCTAACATTTTGTCGTCACTAATAATGTTTTTTTAATTCCTCCTTCCCATTCGATCCTGTGTTACCCGATATATTTGGAATGTTACTTGTGATGTTATTTTGGGATGTTATTTGTGATTTTAGTGAAGACAGAACCAGAAGTAAATATTTAATTGAAGGAAAAACAGAAACTGCTGGAGAAACTCAGCAGGTCTGGCAGCATCTATGGAGAGAAATCACAGTTAATGTTTCCAGTCCAGTGGCCCTCTTCAGAGAGGACTCAAAATATTAACTCTGCTTTCTCTCCACAGATACTGCCAGACCAGCTGAATTTCTCCAGAAATTTGTTTTTGCCAGATTTCCAGCATCTACAGCTCTTTATTTTGTTTTTATGTATTGAATTGGTCTGTTCTCTTTTTGTCCCCTGTTTCTGACTGGACAGAACCCACATTCATCTTTATTGATTTCTTTTCTCTTTGTATACTTATACCTATTGGCAGCTTCTATGTCACCTACAAGCTTAGTCACACAGTGCATTGTCCCTCTTCATCAGTCTTCTTGTCTGCATTTGCTGGATTCTGAATTCTTCCCAATCCTCAACTCTATTGTTTTATGTTTGGGAATTTAATATTGTCCGTAACTTCCCCTGTTAGCCATAGTTTGAGCATGCGTCATCTTTTAGTTTTATGCCAAACTGGAATGAACAACGCTTTGCAATTGGTTTGTGCATTCTCTCAATGTTTGCCATTGCCTACCACTTTAAATAACAATCCCCAATAATCTTAGCAAACTCACACCTCATACCAGTCTCACAATTACACCACTCTCCATTTTAATGAAGAATTCTATCTTATTGTGTCACACTTCCCCAAGAGCCCACACACAACTAGACTTCCAATTATTCCTTTCCCATTACAAACTCCCCTATCAAGGTAACCTCTCTCTATTTGGTTCCTCAATATATTGATTCATAAAACTACTCTTTATGCACTTCAAGAATTCCTCCTCCACACTATTGTTACTGATTTGATTTGTCCAATCTATATGCAGATTGAAGTTGCCCAGCATTACAGCTGTACCTTTATTATTTGCATATTGAATTCTCTTTTTAATGCCTTCCCAATATGCTGGGGGTCAATATAAGCCCAGACTATTGTTTTCTAATAGAAACCCCTTGGTGTTTCTAAGCTCAACCTGCACAGTTTCTACTTCAGCAGAGCTGACATCCTTCTTCAGCCTCACACTCCTTTCCTTTCACCATCCTAAATATCTCTATTTATTCACTATCCAACTTTGTTTTCTTGAGGAAAGTGTCTGAATCTGTTCAGTCCATCCTGATTGCTGTCAACTATCCCTCAGAGCTCTGAGGCTGCTCTTGCAAACCTTGCCCAGTGCTCCTGTCTGTAAACGGGCCATATTAGGGAGGACCGAGAGCTGCAGCCGCACACTCACCAGCCTGGTAGTCATACAACGCCACGGCTGTGATCCCATACTCATTCCCATATTCTGCATAAGTGGGCTCATCTGGAAAAGACCACACAAGCTGGAATGAGAAACAATTCAAACAAAAATGGTCAAATCTCTTTAAAAAGACCCTCCTTTACAATAGGATTTTCCTCCCTTTTAAAGCAGAAAACATTCTAATATTAAATGCAAGAAAATGTAAATAATTTAACACTGTACTCTTTATTTCAGGACCTTGGGAAGCAAAGGTTAAAACTGTGTATTTGCCATTACCTCTTTGGTAAGCTTGACTCTCATCCGGCATCTGATAAACCGCTTCTTGTTCATATGTCGTCTCTTGGTATTGTGGCTCCTCACTGCTGTAGGTGGGTTCAACTTCATAGACGGGCTCTTCCTGTGCAGGGGGCTCCTATACAATTGGGAATATTTCAAACTTGTTACAACTTGCATTCCATATTCACTCCTTCCTCCTGAATGAGTGTTTAAAATGGTTATACACAATATCCAAAGTGGGAATGGATCATTAACTTTCCCTAACTGTCCTACAGCCACCATCCTTCATCTCCCTTTTACGTTCTTTTTCGCTTGCTTCTCTATGACTCAATAACCTCTTTACCTTTTGTGTTGGGTTTATGCACCATCTGCCCTCTTGCTGCTCCTCTGCCTCTGTCAAAAGTATTTTTAAAAAACTATTTTCCAACACGTTTCAATTTGGAAGAGTCATACCAGACTCAAAATGTTAACTTTGCTTCTCTCTCTGTTGCCAGACCTTTTGAGTTTCTCCAGCATTCTGTGTTTGTTTCAGATTCCAAGTATCTGCAATATTTCACCTTTCTTCATTTTTATACATTGGTTATAAAAGTATTGGAAAACAATTGTTTTAAAAAATGATTGTCTCACGAGAGGAAATCGGTTAAAGGCTAGTGGTCACGTTAGCAAACCTTCCAAGGATAGGTGGATTGATACAGAGTAACCCTATTCTCTTGGGTCTTCATTCTTTGACTGGACCACTACCTCCACACAGTTGGAGGGTATGCTCACATGTGATACCTCAAGAGATATCAGGGGCAAAGCGATGTCTCAAATAGTCCCAATTCCTCAGTTGTGAGCTACCAACAAGCTGTGCAACCTTTGGTCTAGTATTGTTCCACACAGGGGGAAAAAGAAAATCAGATTTTAATAAAATCTGACTTCAGGGAGGTTCAAATAGCATTAGCTGCTGTTATGTTTTCCCATACGGTTACACAGTAATAAACTAACTGCTGAGTTCGTTTTTGTTCCCTTGCTCCCCAGGATGTGTAGAATGTTCATTCTCTCCCTTTTCAGATCCAAAATGTGTTGCCCTTTGCTTGAGATTTTTTTTCAATGGGAGCAGCACTGTGGCTCAGTGGTTAGCATTGTTGCCTTTCAGCACCAGGGAGCCAGGTTCGATTCCAGCCTTGGGCAACTGTCTATGTGGAGTATACACACTCGCCCAGTGTCTGCGTAGGTTTCCTCCCACAATCCAAAGATGTGCAGGTCAGGTGAATTGGCCATGCTAAATTGCCCATATTATTAGGTGCATTAGTCAGACGGAAATGGGTCTGGGTGGGTTACTCTTCAGAGGGTCGGTGTGGATTTGTTGGGCCGAAGGGCCTGTTTCTGCACTGTAGGGAATCTAATCTAATCTACGTTCTTTCATCTAATTTTTTTCATGAATAAACAACGTCCCTGAAATGAATTTCCAGACAAACAATTAAGAGAGATAGAGATTGAGTAATAAAAACACTATTCACCTCATAAACTGGACTAGGTGATCGCTGCTCCTTAACAGGAACTGGAGCTGGCGCGGGAGCGGGAGCGGGAGCGGGAGCGGGAGCGGGAGCGGAAACAGGTTCCTGGGATACAGGGGGCTCCCGGGATGCAGGGGGCTCCCGGGATGCAGGGGGCTCCCGGGATGCAGGGGGCTCCCGGGATGCAGGGGGCTGGTTCTTTGTGAATTCTTGCTCCTGCTTTACAAAAACAGAAAATATTTCATGTTAATACACTTATTGTACAGATATAATATATTCACAGTTCACTTATCAGTAGAAATAAACAGAATCAAAAATTAAGGGAATCATCCAATAATTCTCATGGTTGTCCCCCCCCAATTTCATCATTTCTTTTGAAACAGTCAAGATTTCTAATAAATGTTTCTCTTTGTTGTTGACTTGAGTACAAGAATTCCTTTTTCGCTTATTAATAAAGGGTTTGAATTGAGTTCAGCTACAATCAAGATGCATTTACAAAACCTTTGTTGAGATGAATTATTAAATATTCCAATACTAAAATCTCAGTTTGACATTTACCAGATTCCAGCTCCAACTTTACGTTGAGGACCTGGTGACAAGTCCATGCAAACTTGCATTTTTTATAGTCAAGGTCAGAAGTCACATGACACCAGGTTATAGTCCAACAGGTTGAGTTGAAATCAGAAGCTTTCAGAGCGCTGCCCCTTTGTCGAACTTGGTTAGACTATAATCTAGTGTCATGTAACTTTTCACCTTGTCCTACACCGGCAGATCCACATTTTTATAGCAACCTCCATGGCATCTGGGCTTCTCAAAGTGTTTTAAGTTTAAAGTTTATTGGGTTCCTTGTTGTGTTGTAGACAGACCTCATTACCATGGTAGGGACCACAACCTCGGAATATAGTCATAGAGACATACAGCACGGAAACAGACCCTTTGGTCCAACTCATCCATGCCAACCAGATAATGAGAAAATTAAATCTGTTACTTACCATAATTCATTTAAAAACAATCGTCACATTTGTAATCATTGCATCATCTTATCCTGAAACGTTTAATTGTTTAATCTAACAAAGAGCAGCTTTGAGCTCATAGTTCCAAATCGTAAATGAGCTCCCCGCTGTCTTTCCATTTAAATAAATAACTTAGAATAAGTAGCTAAATGTGAATGGAACAATATCTTTAGAAACATTTAGTTTAAAGATAGCAATGCTAATCGGCTTAACATGATGTTGCTAAAGCATGAACATTTATGTGGCACCTTTCCAGGTCCAAATACTTACAGTAAATGCTCACAGAGTAATATCCTATGAACAATGCAATGAACAATCAGTCAATCGGAAAACAGAAACAGCAGTTGGTCATTCAGACTCTCTTCTGTCATTGGAGAGACCTTGGCTGACAAGAAGCTCAGCTCTATCCAGCAGCAATGGCTCTCTATCGCTCTTCATCATGGTTCAATGACAATCCATCATCGAGAGTGACAGGAGTATTAGAGAGATATTGTGAGCCATTGATCCCATGCTATTCAATCTGAACCCAAGATTGTTAATTTATCTAGGATGTCACTTCGGAGCAACCCACACATTTAATACCCTCAGGATAGGAAATATTTCTTCTCTTCCTAATTAGCGTGGTGCTCTGTTAAGGCCATATTTCCCTGACCTACACTCTCCTATAAGTGGGAAAAATCTAGCAACAATTTAATTCAAAATCCTATAATCCAGAACCATAACTGTGTTTTAACCTTTTTACATATCTAAGGAATAATGCTTTGACAACTTCCTCGTTTCTTCATATTCTTCATGAAAACCATGGAACCAAATCACTCTTCCTCACTGGGCCATGGGTTCAAGTCGTGGAACCCACAGCTTGACAGCACCATCAGCAGATCGGTCATCCAAAGGTAACATGTCACTCATAACATGAATAAATCAAACAGCAGGTCCCAGTGTCTGAAGTCTCACGGAGAAATTCTTACAGATTTCTGATAAAGCCCAAAGCTTGTAGCAGTATTTTAACCCATTAAAACACGGCAACCTCACACCCACCCAACATCAACTGTCTGCCTCTTATTCCTCATCAGTTCACTGGAACTGCTCATCAGAAAGTGGGTTAGATCGAACATAGCGACATAACTTCATCTAAACATTGATCACCCAGGTCACTATCACATTACAGCTCTGTCAGGTTCTGTGGAGATAGAGACACAGAATTAACGATTCCAGTCTGGACAGACTCTCTGGACAGAATTGAATCAGTCCTGACAAAGTTTCACTGGGGTTGAAATGTTAACCCTGTCTCTCTCTCTGCACAGATTCTCTAAGACCTGCTGGGTTTTTCCGGCAATTTCTAGGCTGTTCTTGTTTCAGATTTCCAGTACCCTCAGCTCTTTGTTTACTTGTCACATTTCTGCTTGTGTACAAATATGCAGCTGTGCTTCCTGCATTACAACAGTGCGAACACTTCCAAAGTATCTGCTGGCTGTCAAATGCTTTGGGATATCTCATAGTGCCACAGAATTTCAAATCTTTCTTTTAGAGCACTGTCAGCTTGTCACAGAGCAAGAAAACCAAATAAATATCAGAACTACAAACTGCATTCTTTGAAATTACTAACTTGATTCTTGGCATAATTTGGATTGCATTCAATATGGGAATGGTCAACTGGTCAATAATTATTGGGTTTCCTATTCCAAAACTTCTATTGGCACATCGCTGTGGCAGGTGAGTTAATCACTGGCTCACTGCAGGTTGTGGGAACTTGCTGTGTACAAATTGGCTGCAATGGTTTCCATACTGCAGCTATGACTACACCTCAGAAATATTTTGTTTATTGCATAGCAGTTTGGAACATCCTGAGTTTGGGAAAAGTACCGTATAAATGCAAGCCTCTGCTTTCAGTATTGGCTGGAAGCCACAGTTTGTAATTTTGGTTCAAACATAGATGGATAGACAGTCACAATGCAACCAACCCTGGATCCAGACTGAGAGACACTGAAAACCAGCAACATAACCATGGTCGTTCATCAGGGACCACTCCTCAAACTCAAGACTCGACTCGGAGATTTCACCCCCACCAGGGAAGGTAACTACAGTCAAACAAAGAGAGATTCCTCTGGGATGGTAATGCTGCTTGGTTCAGTGGAAGTTTACATCCCGCAGAAACCAGCTAGACATTTGAGCAGCTCTAGCTTGCTCCATTTCTAGACTCAAAAAATGCTGAAACCCCAGACTGATTGACCAGGTGCCAGTCCTGCATCAGCATCAAGAGTGCCAAAGTACAAAGATTTATCACCAACCTCCAATTTCCTCTTGGCTTCCTCCTGTTCTTGTTTCTCAGTAGCCCGACGGCGAGCTCGCTCCTCCTCTGCCTTCTTTCTATCCTCATCCTCCTTCACTTTGGCAATGTTCTCAAACTTGGAACGGATGCTACTTGCACTTGCATTGGCTGCAAAGCAAACAGAATGAACTAAATTACAGTCAAATTATAGTAAAGTAAAATACTGTGGATGCTGTAAATCCAAGAATAAGAACACAGAGTGCTGGAGAATCTTAGCAGGTCTGGCAGCCTCTGTACAGGAAGAAACACAGACAATGTTTCAAATCTGACAGAAGTTTTCTTCAGAACTGCTTGAGAATGTAGCCAATCGTGAAGTTGTCATTGGTATCCTCACTGATTCCCAAAAACACATCGAGGAGCCTGCCAACAGAGCAGCAATTTCCAAAGATTTACATAGATGTGAAAAAGACAAACTACTGAGTGAAAACCAAAAGGGCTGTAGATGCTGTAAATCAGAAAGAAGAACACAAGTCGCTGGAAAAGCTCAGCAGGTCTGGCAGCATCTGTGCAGAGAAATCAGAGTTAACATTTCGGGTCCGGTGATCCTCAGAACAGTTCTGAGGAAGGGTCACTGGATCCAAAACGTTAATTTTGATTCCTCTTTACAAACTACAGAGTGAAATACCTCCACGATCAGGGAAGGGCCGGGAGTGATCAGGGAAGCTCATTGGGGAAGGGCCGGGAGTGATCAGGGAAGCTCATTGGGTAAGGGCCGGGAGTGATCAGGGAAGCTCATTGGGTAAGGGCCGGGAGTGATCAGGGAAGCTCATTGGGTAAGGGCCGGGAGTGATCAGGGGATCAGTTCACAAGGATCCAGCCATGATATCAGCACCAGGTTAAACCAAAGGTATCGTTCTGGACGGGAGTCTCTGTGTGACATGCATACATACCAGCTTCGACCGGCTTCGTTTTCTGATAGGCTGGAGCCAGCTGCTCGACATCATCAAAGGAGGCAGCACTCTGTAATCAGGTAGTTCAACATTAGAACAGCTTTTCTCTAACTCCTGCTACCTCTACAATGGTATTTTTTTCTCAAGTTATATGTGAACTAATTTAAAGCTTTGTCAACACAAATTCTTTCAGGCTATTGATTAGAAACCTTCAATTATAACAGACACAAAAAAAATGCACATTTTCTACAAACACTAGCAGATCCACCGTATCGAACAAGACCCTGTTTTACCGAGAAATAACATTAACCACAGCATTACAGACCAATAAGTCTGACATCAGTCACAGGGAAATAACTGGAGACAATTCTGAAGGAGAGAATTAATCTCCACTTGGAAAGGCAAGGTTTGATCAGGGATAGGCAGCGTGGTGTTGTCAGAGAGAGGTCAAATTCAATTGAATTCTTTGAGGTGACGATCAGGTGTTTTGATGAAGATAATGTAGTTGATGCAGTTTATAGGAATTTCAGCAAAGCCTTTTGCAAGGTCCCATATGGGAAACTGATAAAGAAGGTAAAAAGTACAAGATTGGCCAGATGTTTGACAATGAGGAAGGAGGTGCTCGGTTACAGAAAGATATAAATGGATTGGTCAATTGGATAGATTAGTGGCAGATGGAATTCAACCCTGATAAATGTGAGGTGATGCACTTTGGAAGCAGGAACAAGACAATAGGGTAATTAATAACTACAGGGCATGAGTAAGCTCTGCAGTATCTAGGGATGCCTGCCCACAGATCCCTGAAGGTAGCAGGGCAGTTTAACAGGTTGGTTAAAGTGGCAGATAGGACAATTATCTTTATCAGTCATGGCATCGATTCTAAGAGCAGGGAGGTGATGTTGGAGCAGTACAGGACTTTGGTGAGGCCACAGCTGGAGTACTGTGTGCAGTCTGGTCACCTCACTATAGGAGGGGTGTGACTGCAGTGGAGGGGATGCAGAGGAGATTCACCAGGATGTTGCCTGGGATGGAGCATTCCAGCAAAGATGGGAGGCTGCATAAGCTCAGGTTGCTTTCTGTGGAGCAGAGAAGGTTAAAGGGGGAACATGATTGAGATATATAGGAGTATCAGGAGAATGGGGTGGGGGTGGGAATAGGAAGCAATTGTTTCCCTCAGCCAAAGGTCAGTAACAAGGGGACATCACTTCAAAGTGAAAGACTCTCAGTGGATTTAAGGGAAAATGTTTTCCCCTAGAGTGTGGATGGGGTGTTTGGAATGCACTGACTGGGAAGGGAGTTGAAGAGGAAAACTTCACAACATTCATAAAGTACTTTGTCTGAACACTTGAAATGTCATAAAACACAAGGCTATGGGCGAAGTGTGGAAAAGTGGGGTTTGTATAGATTGAGACCAAATGGGCCGAAAGGCCTCGCTGGACTGGACTGTATGATTCTATTTTCCTGGTAAAAAGTGGAGCAGGTGACCAAGAACACAACATGAAAGCCTCTGTTAGAAGACGAAGATTCGTTGAGAAGCAGGGGATGGGGTTCCATCTTTGTTGAGCTGTTCCCCTCTCCCAAAATAAACATTGAAGAGTGTCCAAGTGTGTTCAGTCAGCATTTTCCCAAACTCTGGTCACAGTCTCAAAGTCTAAACAGTGAAGGGGCAGAGGGAAAAGCAAAGCAAATAAAATTAAAGTTGGGAGTGAAAGCAAACTTAACTGAACAGTGATATAAATATTAAACTTAACACCGATAACTTTCAACTCAGTGAGGAACTGTGAATGTCTCAGTTTTTCTAATCATTAGTGATGACGTGATGTAAATCCATGGAATATTACAATTAACATTAATATAGAAGCTTTAATATAAATGAAGCACTGCTGTTATTTTATATGCAAAATATGGCAACAGGAGGAGATGGAGAGGAATGCTTCCAGGGATTTGGTTGTGGGTGGGGCTGGCTAAGGAAGGAGCTCTGGTTATGGAGGCTGGGTTTGATTTGCTTGGATCAGAATGGAGGTGGGCAAGGTCAGAACAGGTTTGGATAGGGTAGATGACGGAAAACTGTTCCCATTAGCTGATGGCCAAAGGATTTGTGGGGACAGGAACACATATTTAAGGATTTGTGGGGACAGGAACACATATTTAAGGATTGAACAAGGAGAACGTGGTCAAGAACTTTGCTTTTTTTCAACACAGCCAGTGGCAGGAAACTGGAACATGACTTCCTGAGCAGAAACAAGGGATTCATAAAGAGAGGGGAGGGCCCTGAAAGGAAATTAATGTGTAAGGTTACAGGGACAGAGCAGGGTGGTAGTGGTGAGACTGACCACTCCAGAGGGCCAGTATACATGCAAAAGGCCCAACGATCTCCTCTGCGTCTTTGAGACGTCGGGGCAAATGGTTCAATTTTCAAGGAGAAAGGAAGAAAGGAGTAAAGTGATGCAGAAGTTTTCGATATCTGATTATTGAATGGAGAGGAAGAGAGGAAGAGGGAAAATAGGAGACAAATCCAGTTTTATTGGATAAATATTAAACCAGAATATCAAATGTTGCTAAGCAACTTCACTTCCAATAATCAATAAGACTTTGCTTGTGGACAGCTGACATTTGGCCAGGTTTGTAATGTCCAATTACAAAAAAGATGCTGCAGCCATTTCCAATCAGGTACAGCATGGAGAGTCTCTCAGTCAATCCCAGCTTTAAAAACCCATAGTGCAACAAACTGGAATCGGTCATTAAAACAAGAAGATTATATTCAACGGTGGTGATTCAGTTGCTGAGGGATAAACTGAGCAATATTAAAAGAAGATGACATTCACGACCACACGCACGACAGTCACAACATTGTGAGATCCTGTAAAGGATAAAACAAACAATTGGAAAGGGGCACAGGGGAAACAGCTCCAATTTAAAGACAGCACTGACTCGAAGAACCAAATCATCTCTTCCAATAAAAAAAACACAAAGAACTTCAGATGGTGGAAATCAGAAACAAAAACAGAAATTGCTGGAAAAGCTCGGCAGTATCTGTGGGAGAGAAAGCAGAATTAATGTTTTGAGTCCACTGATACCTTCTTCAGAACCTGGCATTTTTCCAACAATTTCTGTTTCAGCCTCTTCCAATGATTCTATCTGCGTCAGACAATCAATTCCAGACATCTTCACTATCATGTTAAAGAACTTTGGATTAAAATTTACATTTCTTTTTACCCAAACTCACTCTTCATTCACAGGTTTAACTGCAAGATATCACAAACAGCCACAATATCAAAATATTAGCAGACAGGGCAGGTGGAGAGAACAGTTAATAAAGTAGACAGGATTCAGTGACAGGGGCAGGATTCAGGATCAGGAAAGTCGTGTTGAACTTGTATCAGACACTGGTTCACCTTCAGCTGGAGTGGGCACCAGGAGCATGAGGTGAAGATGTTGGAGACAGTGCAGGAACCTTCTGAATGAGGAACTTCAGTTACGTTGATAGGATGAAGCAGCTGGGGCTGTTCTCCCGACTGAAGGGGAGATTTGATTGAGGTGTTCAAAATCAGAGAGAGCTGGGCAGAGCAGATACTGAGAAATCACTCCATTGATGGAACAATTGGGGATCAGGAGGTACAGGTTTAAAATAATCAGTTAAAGAAGCAACAGTGACATGAAGAAGAACTTTTTCATGTGAGAAATGGTTAGAGTCTGCAATATAATACCAGACGGTGGGGTGCAGGCTTTGAGAAAGAAACAAGATGCTTATTTGAAAAGGAAGAATGTGCAGCATTACAGGGAGAAGGCAGGAGAGTGACACTGGGTAAGCCGTTCATAGTGATAGGATGGGAAAGATGGACCAAATAGACAGAGCATAGTGTCAGACAGTCGTAGAGATGTACAGCACTGAACAGACCCTACAGTCTAACCCGTCCACACCAACCAGATATCCCAACCCAATCTAGTCCCACCTGCCAGCACCCGGCCCATATCCCTCCAAACCCTTCCTATTCATAGACCCATCCAGATGCCTTTTAAATGTTGTAATTGTACCAGCCTCCACCACTTCCTCTGGCAGCTCATTCCATACACTAACCACCCTCTGCGTGAAAAAGTTGCCCCTTAGGTCTCTTTCATATCTTTCCCCTCTCATTCTAAAACTATGCCCTCTAGTTCTGGATTCCCCCACCTCAGGGAAAAGACTTTGTCTATTTATCCTAGCCATGTCCCTCATGATTTTATAAACCTCTATAAGATCACCCCTCAGCCTCTGACGCTCCAGGGAAAATCAGCCCCAGCCTGTTCAGCCTCTCCCTGTAGCTCAAATCCTCCAATACAGGCAATATCCTTGGAAGTCTTTTCTGAACCCTTTCAAGTTTCATAACATCCTCCCAATAGGAAAGAGATCAGAATTGCATGCAATATTCCAATAGTGGCCTAATCAATGTCCTGTACAGCTACAACATGACCTCCCAACTCCTGTACTCAATACTCTGACCAATAAAGGAAAGCATTCCAAACGCCTTCTTCACTATCCTATCTACCTGAGACTCCACTTTCAAGGAGCTATGAACCTGCACTCCAAGGTCTCTTTGTTCAGCAACACTCCCTAGGACCTTACCATTAAGTGTATAAGTCCTGCTAAGATTTGCTTTCCCAAAATGTAGCACCTCGCATTTATCTGAATTAAACTCCATCTGACACTTCTCAGCCCATTGGCCCATCTGAACAAGATCCCGTTGCAATCCCAAGGTAACCTTCTTCACTGTTCACTACACCTCCAATTTTGGTGTCACCTGCAAACTTACTAACTATACCTCTTATGCTCACATCCAAATCATTTATATAAATGATGAAAAGTAGTGCATCCAGCACCAATCCTTGTGGCACTCCACTGGTCACAGGCCTCCAGTTTGAAAAACAACCCTCCACCACCACCCTCTGTCTTCTACCTTTGAGCCAGTTCTGTATCCAAATGGCTAGTTCTCCCTGTATTCTGTGATATCTAACCTTGCTAATCAGTCTCCTATGGGGAACCTTGCCAAATGCCTTAGTGTAGTCTATTTTGATCACATCTACGGCTCTGCCCTCATCAATCCTCTTTGTTACTTCTTCAAAAAACTCAACCAAGTTTGTGAAACATGATTCCCCACACACAAAACCATGTTGACTATCCCTAATCAGTCCTTGACTTTCCAAATACATGTACATCCTGTCCCTCAGGATTCCCTCCAACAACTTGGGTGGCACGGTGGCACAGTGGTTAGCACTGCTGCCTCAGAGCGCCGGAGACCCGGGTTCAATTCCCGCCTCAGGCGACTGTCTGTGTGGAGTTTGCACGTTCTCCCCGTGTCTGTGTGGGTTTCCTCCGGGTGCTCCGGTTTCCTCCCACAGTCCAAAGATGTGCAGGTCAGGTGAATTGGCCATGCTAAATTGCCCGTAGTGTTAGGTAAGGGGTTGATGTAGATGTAGGGGTATGGGTGAGTACGCTTCGGCGGGGCGGTGTGGACTTGTTGGGCCGAAGGGCCTGTTTCCACACTAAGTAATCTAAAAAACTTGCCCACCACCGAGGTCAGGCTCACTGGTCTATAGTTCCCTGGCTTGTCCTTACCGCCCTTCTTAAACAGTGGCATCACGTTTGCCAACCTCCAGTCTTCCGGCACCTCACCTGTGATTATCGATGATACAAATATCTCAGCAAAAGGCCCAGCAATCACTTCCCTGGCTTCCCACAGAGTTCTCGGGTACACCTGATCAGGTCCTGGGGATTTATCCACTTTTATGCCTTTCAAGACATCCAGCACTTCCTCCTCTGTAATCTGGACATTTTTCAAGATGTCACCATCTATTTCCCTACAGTCTATATCTTCCATTTCCTTTTCCACAGTAAATACTGATCTCCTGTAACTCCACACAAAGGCCGCCTTGCTGATAGTTGAGGGGCCCTATTCTCTCCCTAGTTACCCTTTTGTCCTTAATATATTTGTAAAATCCTTTGGATTCTCCTTAATTCTATTTGCCAAAGCTATCTCATGTCCCCTTTTTGCCCTCCTGATTTCCTTCTTAAGTATACACCTACTGCCTTTATACTCTTCTAAGGATTCACTCAATCTATCCTGTCTATACCTTACGTATGCTTCCTTCTTTTTCTTAACCAAACCCTCAAGTTCTTTAGTCATCCGGTATTCCCTATACCTACAGCCTTCCCTTTCACCCTGACAGGAATATACTTTCTCTGGATTCTTGTTATCTCATTTCTGAAGGCTTCCCATTTTCCAGCCGTCCCTTTACCTGCAAACATCTGCCCCCAATCAGCTTTCGAAAGTTCTTACCTAATACCGTCAAAATTGGCCTTTCTCCAATTTAGAACTTCAACTTTTAGATCTGGTCTATCCTTTTCCATCACAATTTTAAATCTAATAGAATTATGGTCCCTGGCCCCAAAGTGCTCCCCCACTGACACCTCAGTCACCTGCCCTGCCTTATTTCCCAAGAGTGGGTCAAATTTTGCACCTTCTCTAGTCGGTACATCCACATACTGAATCAGAAAATTGTCTTGTACACACTTAACAAATTCCTCTCGATCTAAACCCTTAACACTATGGCAGTCCCAGCATATGTTTGGAAAGTTAAAATCCCCTATCATAACTACCCTATTATTCTAACAGATAATTGAGGTTTCATTACAAATTTGTTTCTCAATTTCCCTCTGATTATTAGGGGGTCTATAATACAATCCCAATAAGGTGATCATCCCTCTCTTATTTCTCAGTTCCACCCAAATAACTTCCCTGGATGTATTTCTGGGAATATCCTCCCTCAGCACAGCTGTAATGCTATCCCTTATAAAATATGCCACTCTCCCTCCTCTCTTGCCTCCCTTTCTATCCTTCCTATACCATTTGTATATTGGAACATTAAGCTGCCAGTCCTGCCCATCCCTGAGCCATGTTTCTGTAATTGCTATGATATCCCAGTCCCATGTTCCTAACCATGCCCTGAGTTCATCTGCCTTCCCCGTTAGGCCCCTTGCTTTGAAATAATGCAGTTTAATATATCAGTCCTACCTCATTCTCTGCCTTGTCCCTGCCTGCCCTGACTGTTTGACTCACTTCTGTTCTCAACTGGACTGGTCTCAGATTGATCAGTTATAAAAAGAATCACCACCATTGCTGATATTGGATGAGCTCTTAGTGGATTTGCTGCCATCATTCTCTTCCCTGGTTGGGTTTGACGAGGTCAAACGTGATTGAAGACCATCACTTAGTGATCAAACAAGACAAAACAAGATGGAGTTTATTGCAAGACAGCAACTAGGTACAAGTTAGACTGATGTGGTAGACATTGTCACAGAGAATAAGCAAGCCCCAGATGGTCAGACTTACCTCCTTTGAGATCCCAAGCTTTACCTTGCCCCAGTTTGTGGGCATCATCGTAATGGGTGATGCTTAAGGAATTGATCATGAACCCATTCAGACTCTTATCCAACAGGGAGATTCCAGATTCTTCCCTTTTCCAAGAAATCACATGGCTTTAACATTAGCACCATGTTGTAGGAGTTATCACAATGTTCTAACTGAATGAATCAGTGTTGTCTTGTTTGGATGGTTGTGTTGTGACTGAATGATGGAGTGGCTGTGCGCGCTACATTTACATAGAAGACAGTTCATTGCAGTCACTCACCTTATCCATCCGATCTCTTTGAACTCCATATTTGCCACCAAATCCCTTTGAATAATCTGAAAGAAAGAGATGAGAGAATAAGGTGCAGCCACACAAGAGGTATTCAGAAATACAGAGAGTGACCATGCATCATTCAATGAGGCAGCCAAACAGAGTGCAAAACATACAGCCAAGATTGGAATAGGCTCAATAAGGTCAGATCCAAAGAGGAGATTTGTAATGATGTGCATTATTGATCGAGCATCGTGGCTTCGTGCCTTTTGAAATTGATCGGTTTATCAGAGGAAAGTAAATGAGATGTTGGAATGAATGACCTGATTACTACAGACATGCTGAGGGCCAGTCTATCAGGGGAACAGGTGCTGATTGGCTTGATCAACATCAACATACAAGCAGAAATAAAGTCTACAGGTTCGACAGGACAATGACAAATAAATGCACCAGTTTGTAGCACAGACCTTTGGAGGCATTTAGCCAGAAAATTACTTATCCCCCACTTGGAGTCAGAAATTAATTGGATGATCAAGGTTACATCATTTCTATCCATCCCCAGACTGAGAAACCTCTTCGCCCATCTCTTCTCCACCAAATAAAGCTGAGCGGGTCAGGGGTCGGGGTCAGGGAATTCAGTCCTTTCAAGCCAATCCCATCATTCAATGAGATCATATCTGATTTGACTGGGATTTCAAACCCACTTTCTGTTTGTTCTCTGCTCACCCACCTCCCCCCCCCCCCCCACTTTGTCTTTCAGACATCACTCATGGAGCCTCTAATCCCCATGGGGCATGTTTCCACACTGCAGGGAATCTAATCCAATTGAATCTAAACAGCAGTACTCTCTGGGGAGAGAATTTCACATCCAAATGACACTCCGAGAGAAAGGAAACTCTCATCTCATTTTGAAGCACTGTTTCAGTCTCTCCCAGAAAAGGAACCACCCTTTCCCATAAGATCTTCAGTTTGAAAGAGACCACCTCCCATACCTCTGTGGGGTGATGTTACCATGGTCATGGTGCGTCTGATCTCTGACACCACCCCGTCCATCATACAGGGATGTAGTTACAGCACTGACATCACCAGCTCTTCACACTCATCTCCCAACACACGGTGCTTTTATTTTTATCCATTTGTGGGACATGGGTGTTGCTGGCTGGATCAGGATTTATTACCCGTTCCTAATTGCCCCCCCCCCCCCCCTGGTGGTGGTGGTGATGGTGGTGAGCTACCTTCCTGAATCGCTGCAGTCCATGTGTTGTAGGGTTACCCACAATGCCCTAAGGGAGGGAAGTTCCAGGATTCTGACCTAGCGACACTGACGGAACGGTGAGATATTTCAAAATCAGGATGGTGGGGGGCTCGGAGGGAACGGTGTTCTCTTACAGGGGGTGGTGTTCTCATGTATCTGCTGTCCCTTGTCCTTCTAGATGGAAGTGGTCGTAACTTTGGAAGGTGCTGTCTGAGGATCTTCCATGAATTTCTGCAGTGCATCTTGTAGATGGTACACACTGCTGCTACTGAGCGATGGTGGCGGAGGGAGGGGATGCTTGTGGATGTATTGCCAATCAAGTATTGCTTTGTCCTGGATGGTGTCAAGCTTCTTGAGTGTTGTTGGAGCTGCACCCATCCAGGGGCAAGTGGGGAGTATTCCATCACACTCCTGACTTGTGCCTTGTAGATAGTGGACAGGCTTTCAAGAGTCATGTTTGACCCAAGGGTGTAATGAGGTCAGGAGCTGAGTGACCCTGGGGGTCAAACTGGGCATCACTGAGCAGGTTATAGCTGAGCAGGTGCTGCTTGATAGCTCTGTTACTGGCACATTTCATCACTTTACTAATGATCGAGAGTAGACTGATGGGGCAGGAATTAGTCAGGTTGGATTTGTCCTGCTTTTTGTGTACAGGACATACCTGGGCAATCTTAAACATTGTCAAGTAGATGACAGCATTGTAGCTTAAAGTCTGGACATTTATATTAGCCAAGTGGAAAGTTTATTTATTGGCAGCTTGACTTCCAGCTAATAGTTTAGAAATTAGATTATGAGGAAGATTCTACTCAATGTTCTTTGGCATAACTTCTGAATTGGGGATTTAAATCATGGTATCGAGTTTATGGAGAGAATTTCAGTGTGTCGTGTTGAAATAAACATTTACCTTTCACTAAAACAAGATTTGAAATTGTCACATTTCCATGTGCGTTATGGATTCACGATAGAAACAGATGTCAATCAGATTTCTCCATGGGACAGTAGTCTGAATATTGATGCCAGATATTATAAAACAGCAGTTTCAACAGGGTCAACGATGAAATTTTGGGAGGAATTTGCTGCAGGATTGAGGGAATCAGGAACTATTGAGGGAATCAGGAACTATTGAGGGAATCAGGAACTATTGAGGGAAATCGAATGGTTTGAAGGAGGAAAAAGGGTGGCTCCCGTGAACCACATGGCCGGTTTATACCAGACAGACCTAGAAGGGGAGCATGTGGGGGAAAAGGCACCAGAGCTCTGTCAGCACTTCCGGAACTTTCCATATGAGCCCCACTGTTTCTCGGAATTAATTGAATAAATTTGGGGGAGAAAGTTGCTTCTAATACCCATTGTAGAACTGGAAAGAAAATGCCACTGAAATGGTATGTGCTCTCAATTTAGTGCATTTTTATGAAGCCAGAGCGAGGCCTGGCATCAGACTCTGCCTTGTTGAGACTCGTGCTTGGCCAGCTTTTCCTTGTAATCGAAGCCGACGGCAGATTTGTCCTGGTTTTCTGTCTCAACACCATATTTGCCACCGAAACCTCTCTTATAGTCTGCAAATCCACACACAACCAAAACAAAGACAGTGACAAGAAAAACACAAGCCAAGTTATGTCAAATACACAATCACTGAATTATAAAACAAAACAGACTAAAATGCAAACAGTACAATATAAAACAAACTCCAAAAAGCAGATTGCTTCAATACACAACACATTCTAGGTGAGGATTTTTTGTTAAAGACAATTAGATTCTTGTTCAACTGCATTAGTTCTAATCAAACTGTTTTGGGCACAACGTCAATCCAGTGCCCAACTGTCACACCAACTTGAACGAGTAGTTAGAGCAAGACAGTCAGACAGACAGACACACCCACAACTCCCCTGCCCACCCACACACACCCACACACACCCACACACACATCCACCCCCCCCACCCACACCCACCCACCCCCCCCCCACCCACACCCAACCCCCCCACCCACACCCACCCACCCCCCCCCCACCCACACCCAACCCCCACCCACCCCCCCACACCCACCCCCCCCACCGCCCCCCCCACACACCCCCCCACACCCACACCCACCCCCACCACACCCACACACCCACCCCACCCCCACACCCCCCCACCCCCACCCGCCCCCCACACACACACACACCCACCCCCCCACCCCCACCCCCCCCCACACACACACCCACCACCCCCCCACCCCCACACCCACCCCCCCACCCCCACACCCACACACACACCCACCACACCCCCCACACACACACACCCACACACACACCCACCACACCCCCCACACACACACACCCACCACCCCCCCAACCCCACACCCACCACCCCCCCACCCCCCCACCCCCACACCCACCCCCCCACACACACACACCCACCACCCCCCCCCACACACACACACCCACCACCCCCACCCCCACACACACACACCCACCCCCCCACACACACACACCCACCCCCCCACACACACACACACCCACCCCCCCCACACCCACACCCACCCACCCCCACACCCACACACCCACCCCCCCCACACACCCACCCCCCCCACACACCCACCCCCCCCACACACCCACACACCCACCCCCCCCCACACCCACACATCCACCCCCACACCCACACACCCACCCCCCCCACACCCACACACCCACCCCCCCCCACACCCATCCCCCCCACACCCACACACCCACCCCCCCCCACACCCACACACCCACCCCCCCCCACACCCACACACCCACACATCCCCCTTACACCCACACACCCACCCACCCCCCCCCCACACACACACACACCCCCCACACACACACACACACACCCCCACACACACACACACCCCCCACACACACACACACACCCCCCACACACACACACACCCCCCCCACACACCCACCCCCCCCCACACGCACCCACCCCCCCCCACACGCACACACACCCCCCCCACACGCACACACACCCCCCCACACGCACACACACCCCCCCCACACGCACACCCACCCCCCCCACGCACACCCACCCCCCCCCACACACACACATCCACCCCCCCCCACACCCACCCCC
This sequence comes from Chiloscyllium punctatum, assembly GCF_047496795.1. Taxonomy (NCBI): domain Eukaryota; kingdom Metazoa; phylum Chordata; class Chondrichthyes; order Orectolobiformes; family Hemiscylliidae; genus Chiloscyllium; species Chiloscyllium punctatum. Next base: position 91,676,053 of record NC_092760.1, on the reverse strand, counting down.
CCCCCCCATACCCACCCCCCCCACACACCCACCCCCCCCCACACACACACACCCCCCCCCACAGACACACACCCCCCCCCACAGACACACACACCCCCCCCACACCCACCCCCCCCCACACACCCACCCCCCCCCACACACCCACCCCCCCCCCACACACACACACACCCACCCACCCCCACACGCACGCACCCCCCCCACACACACACCCCCCCCACGCACCCACCCCCCCTACACGCACCCACCCCCCCCACACGCACCCACCCCCCCCACACACACACACCCACCCCCCCCACACACACCCACCCCCCCCACACACACACCCACCCCCCCCACACACACACCCACCCCCCCCACACACACACCCACCCCCCCCACACACACACCCACCCCCCCCACACACACACCCACCCCCCCCACACATACACCCACCCCCCCCACACATACACCCACCCCCCCCACACATACACCCACCCCCCCACACACACACCCACCCCCCCCCACACATACACCCACCCCCCCCACACACACACCCACCCCCCCCACACACACACCCACCCCCCCCACACACACCCAGCCCCCCCCACACACACACCCACCCCCCCCCAGACACCGACCCCCCCCACAGACACACCCACCCCCCCCCACAGACACACCCACCCCCCCCCACAGACACACACCCCCCCACACCCATCCCCCCCCACACCCACACACCCCCCCACACCCATCCCCCCCACACCCACCCCCCCCCACACACCCCCCCCCACACACACCCCCCCCCACACACACCCCCCCCCACACACACACACACACCCACCCACCCCCACACAGACACACACACCCACCCCCCCCCACAGACACACACACCCACCCCCCCCACAGACACACACCCACCCCCCCCACACACACCCACCCCCCCCACACGCACCCACCCCCCCCACACGCACCCACCCCCCCCACACACACACCCACCCCCCCACAAACACACCCACCCCCCCCACACACCCACCCCCCCCCACAGACACACACCCACCCCCCCACACACCCACACACCCACCCACCCACACACCCACCCACCCCCACAGACACACACCCACCCCCCCCACAGACACACACCCACCCCCCCCCCCACAGACACACACCCACCCCCCCCACACGCACCCACCCCCCCCCACACGCACCCACCCCCCCCACACGCACCCACCCCCCCCACACGCACCCACCCCCCCCACACACACACCCACCCCCCCACAAACACACCCACCCCCCCCACACACCCACCCCCCCCACAGACACACACCCACCCCCCCCCACAGACACACACCCACCCCCCCACACACCCACCCACCCCCACAGACACACACCCACCCCCCCCACAGACACACACCCACCCCCCCCCACAGACACACACCCACCCCCCCACACAGACACACACCCACCCCCCCACACAGACACACACCCACCCCCCCACACACACACACACCCACCCCCCCACACACCCACACACCCACCCCCCCCACACACCCACACACCCACCCCCCCCCACACACCCACACACCCACCCCCCCCCACAGACACACACCCACCCCCCCCACAGACACACACCCACCCCCCCCCCACAGACACACACCCACCCCCCACACACAGACACACACACCCCCACACACACACACACCCCCCCCCACACACACACACCCCCCCCACACACACACACACCCCCCCCCACACACACACACACCCCCCCCACACACACACCCCCCCCACACGCACCCACCCCCCCCCCCACACGCACCCACCCCCCCCCACACGCACACACACCCCCCCCACACGCACACACACCCCCCCCACACGCACACACACCCCCCCCACACGCACACATCCCCCACACACACACCCACCCCCCCCCCACACACACACACATCCACCCCCCCCCACACCCACCCCCCCCATACCCACCCCCCCCACACACCCACCCCCCCCCACACACACACACACCCCCACACAGACACACACACCCCCCCCACACCCACCCCCCCCACACACCCACCCCCCCCACACACCCACCCCCCCCCACACACACACACACCCACCCACCCCCACACGCACGCAACCCCCCCCACACGCACCCCCCCACACGCACCCACCCCCCCCACACGCACCCACCCCCCCCACACACACCCACCCCCCCCACACACACACCCACCCCCCCACACACACACCCACCCCCCCCCACACACACCCACCCCCCCCACACACACACACCCCCCCCAGACACCCACCCCCCCCACAGACACACCCACCCCCCCCCACAGACACACCCACCCCCCCCCACAGACACACCCACCCCCCCCCACAGACACACCCCCCCCCCACAGACACACACCCCCCCACACCCATCCCCCCCCCACACCCACACACCCCCCCCACACCCATCCCCCCCCCACACCCCCCCCCCACACACCCACCCCCCCCACACCCCCCCCCACACACACACACACACACCCACCCCCCCCCACAGACACACACACCCACCCCCCCCCACAGACACACACACCCACCCCCCCCACAGACACACACCCACCCCCCCCACACGCACCCACCCCCCCCACACGCACCCACCCCCCCCACACGCACCCACCCCCCCACAAACACACCCACCCCCCCCACACACCCACCCCCCCCACAGACACACACCCACCCCCCCCCACAGACACACACCCACCCCCCCCCAGACACACACCCACCCCCCCCCAGACACACACCCACCCCCCCCCCAGACACACACCCACCCCCCCCACACACACACACACCCACCCCCCCCACACACACACCCACCCCCCCCCACACACACACCCACCCCCCCCCCCACACACACACCCACCCCCCCCCACACACACCCACCCCCCCCACAGACACACACCCACCCCCCCCACAGACACACACCCACCCCCCCCACACCCACCCCCCCACACACACACCCACCCCCCCCACACACACCCACCCCCCCCACACACACACACCCACCCCCCCCCCACACACACACACCCACCCCCCCCCCACACACACACACCCACCCCCCCCCCACACACACACACCCACCCCCCCACACACACACACACCCACCCCCCCACACACACACACACCCACCCCCCCCCCCACACACACACACCCACCCCCCCACACACACACACACCCACCCCCCCCCACACACACACACCCACCCCCCCCCACACACACACACCCACCCCCCCCACACACACACACACCCACCCCCCCCACACACACACACCCACCCCCCCCACACACACACACCCCCCACACCCACACACCCCCACACCCACACACCCACCCCCCCCACACACACCCACCCCCCCACACACACCCACCCCCCCACACACACCCACCCCCCCACACACACACCCACCCCCCCCACACACACACCCACCCCCCCCACACACACACCCACCCCCCCCACACACACACCCACCCCCCCCACACACACACCCACCCCCCCCACACACACACCCACCCCCCCCCACACACACACCCACCCCCCCCACACACACACCCACCCCCCCCCACCCCACACACACCCACCCCCCCCCCACACACACACCCACCCCCCACCCCCCCACACACACCCACCCCCCACCCCCCCCCACACCCACCCCCCACCCCCCCACACACACCCACCCCCCACCCCCCCCCACACACACACACCCACACACACCCCCCCACACACACACCCACACACACCCCCCCACACACACACCCACACCCACACCCCCACACACACACCCCCACACACACACCCCCACACACACACACACCCCCACACACACACACACCCCCACACACACATACCCCCACACACACACACACCCCCCCCCACACACACACACCCCCACACACACACACACACCCCCCCACACACACACACCCCCACACACACACACACCCCCACACACACACACACCCCCACACACACACACACACACCCCCACACACACACACACACACCCCCACACACACACACACACACCCCCACACACACACACACCCCCACACACACACACACACGCACCCCCACACACACACACACACACACACACCCCCCACACACACACACACACCCCTCTCTTCTGGGGGAATGTGTGGAAGTTATCCAGATGCCCACAATGACAAACAATGAGCTGACCTCTTTCCAAATAAAAAAGGATGAGCAATTTAAAAGGCCAAATAACAGCCCCTTTTCTGTAACTGTTCAAACGTTCTGCAACTGATGCAGTTATACCATTGCCAATGCTGAGGGAATAGCAGACTGGTGCTTTTTATTGTCCCTGACTAATACCATTATTGTGAACTCACTGTGAGGTTGTAATCGAGCCCCCTGTTATTGACTGCCTACACCAGATGCTTTGTTAGCAGTTGTCCTGACAATTCCCAGCATCAACAACAGGCCAAGCACTGTCAGTGCTGTGCTCAATGAGAGAAATTCAATGTCAGCACAGTGCAGGAAGTCGCGTCTATTCTCTTGGAAAGTAAACTTGCTGATCATATAATAGTGGATACCCAACCAAAAACATGTGATTTCAATTTGATAACAACAGAAATATAGATGGACAGACAAAGTTACATCGGGAATACAAACCGTTTACACAGAGGTGTTAATAGGTTAAGTTAATGGGCAAATGGAGTAAATGTGGGAAAATACGGAGCTGCTGATTTTCGAAGGGAAAAGAACAGAACTTTATTTAAATAGAGAAAACTGCAAAAGAAGTTGCAACACAAAGCAATTTCGGGGGAGCTTCTGCATGAAACACAAAGCTAGCTCACAGGGAATCAGGATGGGGAATCAGGAAGGGGAAAGGAATGTTGGCCTTTATTTCAAGGGGGTTGGAGTATAAGTGGGGAAGTCTTACTGCAACTGGACAAGGTGCTGGGGAGACCACATCTGGAGCACTGGGAGTAGTTTATGGTCCTGTTATTTGAGGAAAGGTATCATTTTATTGGAGGCAGTTCAGAGAAGGTTCACTTGGATGGTTTCTGGGATGGAGGAACCGTCTGATGAGCAAAGATTAAACAGGTCGGGGCCCCAGTCATTGGAGTTTAGAAAACTGAGAGGCAATCTCATTGAAACATATCAGATTCACAGGTCAATGCTGAGAGAAGGGTTTCCCCTCAGGGAAGAGTCTAGGACCAGAGAGCATAGTCTCAGAATAAAAGGAGCACCAAGTTACAACTGAGCTAAGGAGGAATTTCTTCTCTTTGGAATTCCTTGCCACAGAGAGCTGTAGGGGAAAGTCCTTCTCTATATTTCAGCTTCTTGTACAGGAGGAGAATCAAGGGTCAAGGGCAAAGAGCAGGAGAGCGAATCAGGAATGTCGGATCAGCCGCAATTCCATTGAATGGTGGAATAAGCTCAAGGGGGCTGAATGGCCTCCTCTTGTTGCTATTTCTAATAGTCTAATAATAACAAAGTCATCTCCTGTCAGTTCATGCTTCAAAAAGTTACATTTGTCAACTGGTAATTAGCTCTCAAATATTGCACTGATGTGGCTGTCCCCATCTCAAACAGGTATGCTGTTTTGGAAAATGTAGGGGGTAATGGATTCTAAGGGGAATGTAGCACAAACAGCCAAGTTTCTGGTATTGAGACTGGCTCTAATGCAATGAGGGGTAGGTTGGCTTCCAAGAGATCAATTGTGTTAGGGGATTCTGTAGTCAGAGGTACAGACAGACGTTTCTGTGGCCAGTAGAGAAAAAGCAGAATGGTATATTGTTTCCCTGGTGCCAGGATCAAGGATGTCTCAGAGAGGGTGCAGAATGTTCTCACAGGGGAGAGGGGCCAGCAAGAGGTCATTGTCCACATTGGAACCAAAGATATAGGAAGGGAAAAGGTTGAGATTCTGAAGGGAGATTACAGAGAGTTAGGCAGAAATTTAAAAAGGAGGTCCTCAAGGGTAGTAATATCTGGATTACTCCCAGTGCTACAAGCTAGTGAGAGCAGGAATAGGAGGATAGAGCAGATGAATGCATGGCTGAGGAGCTGGTGTATGGGAGAAGGATTCACATTTTTGGATTATTGGAATCTCTTTTGGGGTAGAAGTGACCTGTACAAGGAGGACGGATTGCACCTAAATTGGAAGGGGACTAATATACTGGCAGGGAGATTTGCTAGAGCTACTCGGGAGGATTTAAACTAGTAAGGTGGGGGGGGTGGGACCCAGGGAGATAGCGAGGAAAGAGATCAATCTGAGACTGGTACAGCTGAGAACAGAAGTGAGTCAAACAGTCAGGGCAGGCAGGGACAAGGTAGGACTAATAAATTAAACTGCATTTATCTCAATGCAAGGGGTCTAACAGGGAAGGCAGATGAACTCAGGGCATGGTTAGGAACATGGGACTGGGATATCATAGCAATTACAGAAACATGGCTCAGGGATGGGCAGGACTGGCAGCTTAATGTTCCAGGATACAAATGCTACAGGAAGGATAGAAAGGGAGGCAAGAGAGGAGGGGGAGTGGCATTTTTGATAAGGGATAGCATTACAGCTGTGCTGAGGGAGGATATTCCCGGAAATACATCCAGGAAAGCTATTTGGGCGGAACTGAGAAATAAGAAAGGGATGATCACCTTATTGGGATTGTATTATAGACCCCCCAATAGTCAGAGGGAATTTGAGAAACAAATTTATAAGGAGATCTCAGCTATCTGTAAGAATAATAGGGTAGTTATGATAGGGGATTTTAACTTTCCAAACATAGAGTGGAACTGCCATAGTGTTAAGGGTTTAGATGGAGAGGAATTTCTTAAGTGTGTACAAGACAATTTTCTGAGTCAGTATGTGGATGTACTTGCTAGAGAAGGTGCAAAACTTGACCCACTCTTGGGAAATAAGGCAGGGCAGGTGACTGAGGGGTCAGTGGGGGAGCACTTTGGGGTCAGCGACCATAATTCTATTCGTTTTAAAATAGTGATGGAAAAGGATATTCAAATTGGAGAAAGGCCAAATTTGACGATATTAGGCAAGAACTTTCAAAAGCTGATTGGAGGCAGATATTCGCAGGTAAAGGGACGGCTGGAAAATGGGAAGCCTTCAGAAATGAGAATCCAGAGAAAGTATATTCCTGTCAGGGTGAAAGGGAAGGCTGGGAGGTATAGGGAATGCTGGATGACTAAAGAACTTGAGGGTTTGGTTAAGAAAAAGAAGGAAGCATATGTCAGGTATAGACTGGATAGATCGAGTGAATCCTTAGAAGAGTATAAAGACAGTAGGAGTATACTTAAGAGAGAAATCAGGAGGGCAAAAAGGGGACATGTGATAGCTTTGGCAAATAGAATTAAGGAGAATCCAAAAGGTTTTTACAAATATATTAAGGACAAAAGGGTAAATAGGGAGAGAATAGGGCCCCTCAAAGATCAACAAGGCGGCCTTTGTGTGGAGCCACAGAAAATGGGGGAGATGCTAAACGAGTATTTTGCATCAGTATTTACTGTGGGAATGGATATGGAAGATATAGACTGTAGGGAAATAGATGGTGACATCTTGCAAAATGTCCATATTACAGAGGAGGAAGTGCTGGATGTCTTGAAACAATTAAAGGTGGATAAATCCCCAGGACCTGATCAGGTGTGCCCTAGAACCCTGTGGGAAGCTAGAGAAGTGATTGCTGGGCCTCTTGCTGAGATATTTGCATCATCGATAGTCACAGGTGAGGTGCCGGAAGACTGGAGGATGGCAAACGTGATGCCACTGTTTAAGAAGGGCAGTAAACACAAGCTAGGGAACTATAAACCAGTGAGCCTGACCTTAGTAGTGGGTAAGTTGTTGGAGGGAATCTCGAGGGACAGGATGTACATGTATTTGGAAAGGCAAGGACTGATATGGGATAGTCAACATGGCTTTGTGCATGGGAAATCATGTCTCACAAACTTGATTGAGTTTTTTTGAAGAAGTAACAAAGAAGATTGATGAGGGCAGAGCAGTAGATGTGATCTAAATGGACTTCAATAAGGCGTTCGACAAGGTTCCCCATGGGAGGCTGATTAGCAAGGATAGATCTCATGGAATACAGGGAGAACTAGCCATTTGGATACAGAACTGGCTCAAAGGTAGAAGACAGAGGGTGGTGGTGGAGGGTTGTTTTTCAGACTGGAGGCCTATGACTAGTGGAGTGCTACAAAAATCGGTGCTGGGTCCTCTACTTTTTGTCATTTACATAAATGATTTGGATGCGAGCATTAGAGGTACAGTTAGTAAGTTTGCAGATGACACCAAATTTGGAGGTGTAGTGGACAACGAAGAGGGTTACCTCAGATTACAACAGGATCTGGACCAGATGGGCCAGTGGGCTGAGAAGTGGAAGATGGAGTTTAATTCAGATAAATGTGAGGTGCTGCACTTTGGGAAAGCAAATCTTGGCGAGACTTATACACTTAATGGTAAGGTTCTGGATTAGTGGTGCTGGAAGAACACAGCAGTTCAGGCAGCATTCAAGTAGCTTCGAAATCTTCACAACATGGTTGAAGAGCTTCAGGGCAGAGGAAATGACCTGGGAGTTGCAGTGGGAAAGGGACTCCCTGAGATTCTTGTAGAGAGAGGAGGAAAACTTCTTCAAGGCAGGCATCCTTGCAAGAGGATTCGCAGTAGGGTTAAAATCAACAAGGTAAAAACAATGACTGCCTCGTTGATTTTAACCCTGCTGCGAATCCTCTTGCAAGGATGCCTGCCTTGAAGAAGTTTTCCTCCTCTCTCTACAAGAATCTCAGGGAGTCCCTCTCCCACTGTAACTCCCAGGTCATTTCCTCTGCCCTGAAGTTCTTCAACCATATCGTGAATTCCAGCATCTGCACTTTATGGTAAGGTCTTGGGGAGTGTTGCTGAACAAAGAGACCTTGGAGTGCAGGTTCATAGCTCCTTGAAAGTGGAGTCACAGGTGGGTAGGATAGTGAAGGCGGCATTTGGTATGCTTTTCTTTATTGGTCAGAGTATTGAGTACAGGAGTTGGGAGGCCATGCTGCAGCTGTACAGGACATTGGTTAGGCCACTGTTGGAATATTGTGTGCAATTCTGGTCTCCTTCATATCGGAAAGATGTTGTGAACTTGAAAGGGTTCAGAAAAGATTTACAAGGATGTTGCCAGGATGGAGGATTTGAGCTATAGGGAGAGGCTGAACAGGCTGGGGCTGTTTTCCCTGGAGCATCGGAGACTGAGGGGTGACCTTATAGAGGTTGACAAAATTGAGGGGTGTTGATAGGATAAATAGGCAAAGTCTTTTCCCTGCTGTCGGGGAGTCCAGAACTAGAGGGCATAGGTTTAGGGTGAGAGGGGAAAGATATAAGCGAGACCTAAGGGGTAACTTTTTCACACAGAGGGTGGTACGTGTATGGAATGAGCTGCCAGAGGATGTGGTGGAGGCTGGTACAATTGCAACATTTAAGAGGCATTTGGATGGGTGTATGAATAGGAAGGGTTTGGAGGGATATGGGCCGGGTGCTGGCAGGTGGGACTAGATTGGGCTGGGATATCTGGTCGGCATGGACAGGATGCACCGAAGGGTCTGTTTCCATGCTGTCGATCTCTATGACGTCAGTCAGTCAGCCCCATCCCCCTCTCTTCCTTTAGCTTCACATGGTTAATCCTCTCAGGTGCCTAATGTTGGTTTTCACCACCCTCACAGACTGAACACACCAAAGATTCTTAGAATTATTCCAATACAAAAACAGTCAACCATTTCTGCACCCACCGCTCATTTGTGAACTCCCCTTCCCCACATCGCTCTCCTTCAGGTAATTGAGGTTGTTATACAAAAGTTTACAACACAGAAGGAAGCCACTCAACCCTTGTGTCTGCCCTGGCCAATAGGCCCCACAGCCTGGTCCCTTTTCCCAGCATTTGGCTCTTTCCCTGGGGGTTATAGGTCTTCGGGGAGATATCCAGGCACCTTATCAATGAGTTGGGGGTTTCTGCTTCAGCTCAGCTTTCCCCTAACCCTTCTATCCATCCCTCAAAATCTTCACCACCTACTCATGAACCTTTCCCCTAAAGGAAGTTGAGCCACAGAGTCATACAGCATGGAAACAGACCCTTCGGTCCAACGCGTCTATGCTGACCAGGTTTCCGAAACTCAACTGGTCCCACTTGCCTGGGTTTGGAACATATCCCTCTAAACCTTTCGGATTCATGTACCTGTCCAAATGTCTTTTAAATTGTTGTAATTGGACCCCCTTCTACCATTTTCTCTGGATTCTAACCATCCACACATCTCATCTAGGCCTGACAGCATCCTTCCTACAATGAGATGGCCAGACTGCACATGGTGCTCATTGGTCACCAAATTGATGATGCATCCAGTCCCCCTCCACACCCCCAACTCCCACTTCCCACTTCCCACTCCGTATCAGGGTTCCATCTTCCTCCTTCACCACTGTATCCATCAGTTCTGCTAGCTTCAGGAATCTGTGGACATTCACTCCAAGGTCCTCCCAATTCCCTACTCCCCTCAGCATTCTCCCATTTATTGTCCATTCCTTTGTCTTTTTGAACTCCCCAAAATGCATTACCTCACATTTCTGAGGGACTTATCCACTCCACCGATATCGTGTTGCAGTCTAGAGGTTTCCTCTTCACTTGCAGCTGCTTTTGTGTTGTCCAAAGCCTCTTGATTGTGCCCCTTACGGGTGTGGCTCAATCATAAATATATAAACCCCAAAAGGCAGGGAGCAGTACTGAGCCCCACAGAGTCCCACTGAAAACTCGATCTTCCATCCCTCAAACATCCATCAAACATGGTCCTTTCCTTCCTGTCACAGAACCAGTTTTGTATCCAGTTTGTCATCTCTCTCCCTCCGGATCCCATGCCCTTTTATTTGTTTTTAACCAGGCTGTTCTGAAGGAACTTTTCCAAAACCTTCCACATCAACTACCCTGCACTACCCTCACTAATCCTCGCTGTAACTTCCACAAAAACGTTAACTAAGTTCATTGACAGAACTTCCCTGAATAAATCCATTCCGATTGTCCAGGGCTACACTCTGCCTTTGGAGGTGACAATTTATCTGGTTCTCAGAACCAATTCCATTAATTTGCTTGGGACCCAAGTTAGACTAACTGCCCTAAAATTGCTCTGTTTATTCTTTGCTCCATTTTTATACAACCTTCACCGTGACAGTGAGAGAATTGTGTTCTCAGCTTAATTTTTGGAAAGGATGTCACAGCCCCCTTTTATCATGAGCTCATTATAATATCATTAGGATGTAAAACTTGTGACCATGAGAAATATCGCAGGGAACATCCATATGGAAGCTGGACCTTTGAGAATGTGAAGAATTCGATCGGATAAACCGAGGGGTTACTATTTCAGCAAGGGAATCCAGCACTCCGAATCCCAGGACTTTAACAAAACCACAGAGTGTGGGATAGCGCGGAGTTAGTTGGTGTTGAGGTAGTTGATCAGCCATGGTCTAGATGGGCTGAACAGCCTACTCCTGCCTCCCATGTTCCTGAACATTCCAGTAAAGGAACGCAGAAGAAACTGCTTTAACTGGGGAGTGGCTAGACTGTGGAATGCTTTTGCAGTTTTATTCACAAGGGACGTGGGTGTGTCTGGTCAGCCAGCATTTCTTGCTAATAAATGGTGAGTAATTGAGGTGAAGGGCATTTAAGACAAAGCCAGGTGAGTACAAGGGAGAACAGAAGGAAATGCAGCTGAATGTGAGGAATAAGCCCATGAGCACTGACTTGTTAGGGCTGAATGGCCTGTTACTGTACTATCATTCTATATAATTTATAATATCACAGTACACTGCTCTTCTGCTGCACAGACCTTACAGGTTTTCCATCTTAAAGTTTTAAGATATTTTTATGATTGCTATTCAGGTAAATACTTCCCAAGGAGAATGGGTCGCTACATAAACACAGGCCCTCTCTCAATTCTACAATCGAGTATAGGTCTGAGAGTTTTTCCAAATTATGTCAGCCTTCAAAATTTAAAAATCTGACATGCCCTAAATTGATAACATCTCTGTCAAGATGCTGATAAAAACTTGATCCAATTTATAACCGAGACAGGGTCATGGGTCACCAGTTGTTTGAGAAAGTCAAATGTGATGCAAAACCATGTTCACATTCCTGTCCAGAATCCTGGAATGTTTTCCTCTTGTGGAGGTGATGTGTTAAAACACTTCCTGCAGGAACGTAAATGAAGTGTTGGACAAACAGCTCAGTGCATGAAGGTACTCTCTGCTCTCACTCATACCCCCCACCCTACCCCAGCTGATAGCCACACTGTCCCCTTGCCTCTCCTCTCCAACTCATGTAAAACCAACCCAAGTCCAGCTCACATACAAACTACTGTGTCCAGGTACAAGACATTCTATGACCCATAGCAATCTTTAACCAATTTCCCCAATATTACTTTTCCTCTCTCTTTATCATTTTCATTTCGGTTTTAAAAGAACATAAACATTCCTCATTTTTCTTCCCAATCACCACCTCCTCTGCACCCACTCTGCACTACTTTAGCTACAAATGGCGGTGTTGTTCCTAATAACTGCCAGCCAGTGACCAATCAGCATTTCCAATGCTCAGTAATTCCGACATCTTTAGTTTGTCACAAAGACCTGAGCACTGACCTTTCTGTGATTCGTGAAGTTGTGTTGTCTCCTGGTGATCCCAGCCCAAAGCATTCTTGTCCTGTCGGTCGGTCTGGACACCAAATTTTCCACCAAAACCTCTGACATAATCTAAACAAATCAAACACAGTCAGTGAGTTTGGGAGTGAATGGAGCATCAGCCCAAAGTACAAAACAACAACAACAACAAAATATACTTCTAAAAGGAGGAGAACTTAGAGATAATTGAAGATGACTTTAAATGGATCGCAGCCAATCAGAATGAAATCTCCCCTCATCTAGGAGGACCCTTTACTTGAAGCAGGTTGACATTTCCAACCCTATCACAAACGGACTGGGCTCCACAACACAACATGAATTAAACAATTAACAATGTCATTCAGTGAACTGGAGAGAAAGCATCAGCCACTCAATCCATCCAGCCTATTCCATCAATCTGCAAGAATGGAGGAACAGGAGAAGGCCATTCAGCCTATCAAGTCCTGATATACCATTTAATTAAATCATGGCTGGCCCTTTAATGCCAATCACCACAGTATTCCTGAACCATTAATACCTTCCCATCAGAAAAATCCAAACATTTGGAAATTTGAGTTTTTAAATGCAACGAGATACTTTATTCATAAAGAGCTTTATATTTACACCTACAGTTACTGAAGCAGTTCAGTGTCAAGGTTGGGGGTCATAAATGTGACACGGGTTGATTAAAATAAGGTGTAAGTAAAAAGGGAAGGGTCTTGCTCAATATTCCAGCTGCAACATATTGATGCTGACCTCATGAAACTGTTTTTTTTCCTGTGATTCCAGACTAAAAGCCTTCACTTGCAAAAAGCAGGAAACAATCCATCAAACTGAAGTGCTCAAGATTTTCCTGCACCCACATTAAAATTATTAAATAAAGCAGCAGCCAAATCCTAATTTGCTCTGTGCACCAATACATTCTTCAGATTCCACACCATCAACACCAACTGCCAGCACACGGAGCGACTGCAGCTCAGATTACTACAAGCAAACCACATTATCCAAGTCAGCAGCACAGTATAGTCCAGTCTCCACAGCAACCTGGATAACTAACCTTTCTGTGACTCGTGTTTTTCAGTCTTTCCTTGGTATTCAAAGCCAACAGCACTCTTGTCCACCTTATCCTTCTCTACTCCGTACTTGCCACCAAATCCCTTGGAATAATCTGCAGCAAACCAAACGGTATTGTTAAATGAAGGCTTAAGAAATTTACTTATTCAAAAGCACACCTTGCAGCGTACAGAGAAACAGACATTTCAGCATCGAATTAAGGGGGATAAAATTCTGAAGGGGGGAAAGAGGTGAGGAAGGGGTGGTGCAGGGTGGGAACATACCTAACTTCATCCTCACCCTCACCCTGACCCTGACGGCTGCCTTTGCGTGTGGCTGCACCAAGCTGTGCGTAGACCCACACCAACACCAAGTCTCACTACGTACTGAGGTTCTCCCTGGCGTTGGGAAGAGTGAGAATGGCCTCACTGTTACAGAACACTCCAAGTAGTTGGACCATCCTGTATCACCCATTCTTTGTGGAGAAATTTGCAAAGAAAATCCCTTTTGACCAGCAGTCCGTCAGGAAGTGGCCAGCATATAGTGTCCTTGAGACCCTGTGGGAAAAGGAGAGGGTGGACTCTGCCACATAGTTCCCTGAGCAGATGTCAAAGCGATTTGGCAGAACGCCTTATCACCCAAACTTTCCAACAAGCGCCACACCATCACTCGGCTGGGTGTAAGAAGGGCACTGTCTGAGAAATCGTTCATGTGTGCCCAGACTCTCTGTATACATCACCCCATTTTCTAACACATGGCATTAAATCTGCAGAACACAAAAGGTTCTCTAACCAACAGGTATGTCTTGGCAAGAACACAGTACACTGCAAAGATTACCACAGCCTTATTAAACAACTAAAGGTTGTGAGGACTGCTACATTAGTAAGTATTATCACAGGTGGTAAGATATTGAGAAGGGGCTTGAGATAAATAAAGAGAACTCGGATCAATGGTGTTCCAAGTAAGATACAGCAACTTGTTGTTGAAGACATCAACAATGAGTAATGGACACTCGATAACATTACCTCACTTACTAAGCAGTGCCATGTCCTTTCCTGATTAGCGTGTGCTCCACCTATTCACAAGGTAAATTTGGGATCTGCGGCCTCCATTTTTGCAGCAGTGGGAGCAGTGAGATTGAGGAGCAGGGGGCTGCCAAGATGGTAAATTAATCCTTTAAAAGTTTACCTCATGAATAGGGGGAAGTACACGCTGAGCAGGAGCGGACAGGGGACTGCTGAGTAAGTGAGGTAATATATTTGGGCAGTTGCTTTCCCCAAAACACTACTGACATAGTGTCTCCCACTCATCCTTCCCCTCTAACCGAAAGAGAGAGGTTCTGAGCACCAATTTGGAAAGGTTACTAATTTTTCAGCAGTGTGTCAGGGTATTCAGGACAGTGGGGGAATGGATGTTAGGGCAGTTGCATGTTCCTCCTGTAGGGCGTGGGAGGTAAGGGTCACCACTAAAGTCCCTGCTGACTTCATCTGTGGGAAGTGCACCCAACTCCAGCTCCTCAGAAATCGTGTTAGGGAACTGGAGCTGGATAAACTTTGGATTATTTGGGAGCTGGGGGGGGTTTATTGAGAGGAGTTACAGGGAAGTTGTCACACGTCAGGTACTGCAGAAAAGTAGATGGGTTACAGTCAGGGGACAGAAAGGGAACTGGCAGACAGTACAGGGATCCCCTATGGCCGTTCCCCTCATTAATAAGTATACAGTTATGGATACTGTTGGGGGTTGGGACCTCTTACCGGGGTTTGGGACCTCTTACCAGGGTTAAGCCATGGGGTATAGATGTCTGGCACAGAATTTGTCCCTGTTGTTCAGAAGGGAAGGGAAGGGAAGGGAAGGGAAGGGAAGGGGATAGAGGAGCAAAGCATTAGTCACTGGGGACTCCATAGTTAGGGGGACTGCTAGGAGGTTCTGTGGGGATGAGAGAGACTCATGGTTGTTGTGTTGCCTCCCAGGTGCCAGGGTTCGTGATGTCTCTGATCTTGTTTTTGGGATCCTTGAGGGGGCAGGGGAGCAGCCCCAAGTCGTGGTCCACATAGGCACCAAGACATAGGTAGGAAGTGAGATGGGGATCTAAGGCAGAAATTCAGGGAGCTGGGGTGGAAGCTCAGAGCCAGGACAAACAGGGTTGTGATCTCTGGTTTGTTGCCCGTGCCACGTGCTAGAGAAGCGAGGAACTGGGGAGAGCGTGGAGCTGAACATGTGGCTACAGGGACGGTGCAGGAGGGAGGGTTTTGGATTCCTGGATAATTGGGGCTCTTTCTGGGGAAGCTAGGAAATTTGCTAATGCTATTCAGGAGGATTTAAACAGCAGGGAAATTGAAACCTGAATTGTAGATCCAGTGTCCAGGAGGTTGACAATAGTGAGGTCAGAAATATGGTTTCAACGTCGCAAGAGTTCACCGGCAGGTGGGAAGGTGGTTTTGAAGTGTGTCTACTTCAACGCCAGGAGCATCTGGAATAAGGTGGGTGAACTTACAGCATGGGTAGGTACCTGGGACAATCGATGTCGTGGCCATTTCAGAGACATGGAGAGAGCAGGGACAGGAATGTTTGTTATAGTTTCCTGGATTTAGATATTTCAGCAAGATCAGAGAAGGTGGTAAAAGAAAGGAAGGTGTGGCATTGTTAGTCAAGGACAGTATTATGGTGACAGAAAGGACATTTAATGAGGACTTGTCTACTGAGGTAGTGTGGGCTGAGGTTAGAAACTGGAAAGGAGAGGTCACCCTGTTGAGAGTTTTCTATCAGCCTCCAAAAAGATCCAGAGATGTAGGGGATAGGATAGCAAAGGTAATTCTGGATAGGAGCAAAAGTAACAGGGTAGTTGTTATGGGGGACGTTAACTTTCCAAATATGGAAATGCTATACTTTGAGTACTTTGGATTGGTCAGGTTTTGTCCAAAGTGTGCAGGAGGGCTTCCTGACACAGTATGTAGACAGGCCAACAAGGGGCGAGGCCACATTGGATTTGGTACTGGGTAATGAACCCAACCAGGCGTTAGATTTGGGGGTAGGTGAGCACTTTGGGGATAGTGACCACAATTTGGTTCTGTTCACTTTAGCCATGGAAAGGGATAGGTGTATACCACAGGGCAAGAGTTACAGCTGGCAGAAAGGCAATTATGAGATGATTAGGCAACCTTCAGGATGCATAGGATGGGAAGGAAACTGCAGGGGATGGGCACAATAGAAATATGGAGCTTATTCAAGGAACAGCTACTGCGTGTCCTTAAGAAGTATGTACCTGTCAGGCAGGGAGGGAGTGGTTGAGCAAGGGAGCTGTGGTTTACTAAAGAAGTTGAATCTCTTGTCAAGAGAAAGAAGGAGGGTTATGTTAGGATGAGATGTGAAGGCTCAGTTAGAGCGATTGAGAGTTACAAATTAGCCAGGAAAGACCTAAAGAAAGAGCTAAGAAGAGCCAGGAGAAGTCGTTGGCAGATAGGATCAAGGAAAATCCAAAGGCTTTCTATCGGTATATCAGGAATAAAAGAATGACAAAAGAAAGATTAGGGTCAGTCAAGGATAGTATGGGAAGTTGTGCGTGGAGTCCAAAGAGAAAGGAGAGTCACTAAATGAATATTTTTTGTCAATATTCATACAGTAAAAAGACAATGTTATCAAGGATTGAAGTTAGTAATGAGGTGGTTTTATCAAAGCTGAAAAGAGTGAAAATAGATAAGTCCCCTCGACCAGAAATGGCAAATGGAGTTTAATGTGGAAAAGTATGAGGTGATTCACTTTGGAAGGAGTAACAGGAATGCAGAGTACTGGCCTAATGGTAAGATTCTTGGTAGTGTAGATGAGCAGAGAGATCTCAGTGTCCAGATACATAGATCCCTGAAAGTTACCACCCAGGTAATTAGGGTGTTAAGAAGGCGTACGGTGTGTTAGCTTTTATAGGTAGAGGGATTGAGTTTCAGAACCAGGAGGTCATGCTGCAGCTGTACAAAACTCTGGTGCAACTTGGAGTATTGTGTACAGTTCTGGTCACCGCAGTACAGGAAGGATGTGGAAGCTTTGGAAAGCGTGCAAAAGAGATTTACTAGGATGTTGCTTGGTATGGAGGGAAGGCTGAAGGACTTGAGGCTATTTTCATTGGAGAGAAGAAGGTTAAGAGGTGACTTAATTGAGACATTTAAGATAATCAGAGGGTTAGATAGGATGGACAGTGAGAGCCTTTTTCCTCAGATGGTGATGGCTAACATGAGGGGACATAGCTTTAAATTGAGGGGTGATAGATATAGGACAGATTTCAGAGGTAGTTTCTTTACTCAGAGCAGTAGGGGCATGGAACACCCTGCC
Source organism: Chiloscyllium punctatum (assembly GCF_047496795.1). Lineage (NCBI taxonomy): Eukaryota > Metazoa > Chordata > Chondrichthyes > Orectolobiformes > Hemiscylliidae > Chiloscyllium > Chiloscyllium punctatum. Next base: position 91,658,024 of record NC_092760.1, on the reverse strand, counting down.
TGCAACAGGAGTAGATTCACCAACTTTATGGGCGTTGAAATGGTCATTGGATAAACATATGGATGGTAATGGAATAGGGTAGGATAGATGGACTTCAGACTGAGTTCATAGGTTGAAGCAACACTGAGGGGTGAAGGGCCTGTACTGCACTGGAATGTTCTATAATTGAGACAATGATTCCAGAAGGCAGTCTGACCAGAAACTAAATAATTTACTTGCCAGATTTCCATAGCCCCACATTTCCCATGGCTAACCCACCTTGAACAGACATCCCTGGACACTACGGGCAATTTAGCATGGCCAATCCACTGTACCTGCACATCTTTGGACTGAGAGAGGAAACCAGAGTAGACACGAGGAGAATGTGCAAACTCCACACGGACAGTTGCCTGAGGCTGGAATTGAACCCAGGTTCCTGGTGCTGTGAGCAATACCAACCACTGAGCCACTGTGCCTACCCAAGGTGTTGATGTAAATAACACGAGTGAATTAATGACAGAATATCAGAAATAGCAGCAGGCAGGAAGATATCCAATATATTGTTTGGATAAAGGAACAAGTTACACTTACTTTGAATGCTCAGTAGACCCATGATTAATGTGTGGAGCTTGGGGACAAATAATAAAGGGTAAACAGCTAACCTCAAACAGGAAAACAAAGTAGTTTATTAGTTATTCTGACTGGCAAGTATTACCAAGTGGTATCCCATAAGACGTGGTATTGTGACCACTGTGTTCACCCTTTATGTGAGCAACTTGCAGCACATTTTCACCTTTACAATGTACTGACAACACCAAACTCAAGGGCCATTATTATTGGATGATGTTAGCAAATAAATACAGGAAGGCATGATTCGGGAGAGTACAGAAAATTCACTTTAATCGAGATGTGGGACAGGGAGGTGACGTAGAATCAGAAGGTTTCAGCTCAGGAGGCAATATAGCCTGACCCCTGCGACAGTAATTCTCCAAGAACATCAGAACATACGAATTAGGAGCAGGAGTAGGCCATTCGGCCCATCGAGTCTGCTCCGCCAATCAATAAGATCATGGCTGATCTCTTCCTGGCCTCATCTCCAATTACCCATGTTTTCACCATATTCCTTAATTCCCTTATTTTTCAAAGAAGTATCTCCCTTAGCTTTAAAAACGATTACTGAAGTAGCGTCAACTACTTCCCTGGGCAGGGAATTCCATCGATCAACAACCCTCTGGGTGAAGAAGTTCCTTCTCAGTTCAGGTCTAAACCTGCTTCCTCTAATCTTGAGGCTATACCCCCTTGTCCTAGTCTCACCCACCAGTGGAAACATCCTCTCTATTTCTGTTTCATCAATGCCCTTCATAATTTAATATATTTCTATAAGATCTCCCCCCCTCCCCCATTTTTCTGAATTCCAATGAATATAATCCCAATCTACTCAGCCACTCTTCATAATCCAACCCTCTCAAACTCCAGAATCGTCCGAGTCAACCCACTTACTCCCCGTTACCCTGCAGAACGGTCTGGTCAGATCACTTTCCAATACCTTTGGAAATCTGCTGCCTCCACCACCATTAACACAGATCCTAACCCCATACATAGGCTTCTCCTTGAGGTTACATTTGACCTCAAGGAAGTGGGGGGAAGGGGGAGAAGGGGGGGAAGGGGGGGAAGGGGGAGAAGGGGGGGAAGGGGGAGAAGGGGGGGAAGGGGGAGAAGGGGGGAAGGGGGAGAAGGGGGGGAAGGGGGAGAAGGGGGGGAAGGGGGAGAAGGGGGAGAAGGGGGAGAAGGGGGAGAAGGGGGAGAAGGGGGAGAAGGGGGAGAAGGGGGAGAAGGGGGAGAAGGGGGGGAAGGGGGGGGAAGGGGGGAAAGGGGGGGAAGGGGGGGAAGGGGGGGAAGGGGGGGGAAGTGGGGGGGGGGGAAGTGAGGGTGGGGGGGAAGGGGGGGGGGAAGGAGTGGGGGGGGGGGAAGGAGTGGGGGGGGGGGTGGGGGATGGGGGGTAGGGGAGCGGGGGCGCTCTTCGGAGGGCTGGTGTGGATTCAATGGACCAAATGGTCTCTTTCCCTGTTCTAAGAATCTATGATTTAAACAAGGAAGAGGAACCGGAGGTTGTGTGAGTACAGATACAGACCTCACTAAAAACAGTGAAACAGATTAAAGTGATCATTAAAAAGCACTTGGTTTACTTTGAGGGATAGCACGGTGAAGCAGGGAGTGTATTTTGTAAAGATCCAAGGGGTCTTTCAGAGAACCTACTGTGAGCGACCCTCCAACCACACGGGGTCAATGTGGATTTCACCAGTTTCCTCATCTCCCCTTCCACCTCATCCCAGATCCAACCCTCCAACTCAGCACTACCCTCTTGAACTGTCCTACCTGTCCATTTTCCTTCCCACCTATCCACTCCACCTCCTCTCTGACCTATCACACTCTCAGCTATCTTCTCCCCAGCCCCACCCCCCTCCCATTTATCTCTCAGCCCCCTCGGGCCACAAGCCTCATTCCCTGATGAACAGCTTATGCTCGAAACATCGACTCTCCTGCTCCTCAGATGCTGCCTGACTGGCTGTGCTTTTCCAGCACCACACTCTTCGACTAAGAAGATCAGGTCAGAAGGAAAGGAGTTTGCTTAACTCATAGCCTGAAGGAAATGCATTCAGAAAAAGGCAGCACTTCTCAAACGTGTAGTCAAAACCCAGGTTCTGCTACCCAACAACTACATACAACTGGAGACACAGTGAAGTCTATTACTCCCCATTTGAAGCTGATGATTCAATAACCAAAAAAACACCCTTGATAACAAAAAGTAAGATTCAGCTATTTTATTAACTTGTCTTTTCTTGGAATAAATAAGTGGACCCAGGGCTCATTCTGGAGAGAATTTGGAACGTTAAAAACTCACCAGTCAGCTACAACCAAAACAGCATTGAGTCAACACAGAGGAAACAAAAAATTCCATAGATTCACTGTCGGGAGACAAAATTCCTTCCTATCTCAGTCTTAAATGTACAACCCCTTATTCTGAGATGATGGACTCTGGTCCTAGACTCTTCCACAAGGGAATCAACCTCTCTACATCTCCTGGTCAGATCCTCAGAGAATCTTTAATCTTTCAATAATGTCGTCTCTCGTTCTTCTAAATTCCAGTGAGTCCAGGCCCGGTCTACTCAACCTCTCCTCATAAGGCAGACTCTCCATCCCCAGGATCAGCTGAATGAACCTCCTCTGGACAGACTATCTTTTCTTAGATAAAGGGCCCAAAACCGTTCACAGTGTTCCAGCTGGGGTGTGTCTATAGTGTCTTGTATAGTTTTAGAAAACCTCCTGACTTTTATATTCCATTTCCTTTGAAAGCTTGGATTTTACATAGTTCTAACTGAACCTAGACTGCTTTTAGTAATAGAATCATCTAACAGAGGCCATTTGAGCCAATAACAAAGCATTTCAACTGTAAGTACATTCCAACGATATCCTGTGGCCAAGCACTTGGGGAGCTTTTAAGGCAAAGAGAATTCGAACCAAAACCCCACGGACTGGACGGGTGTAATTTGTTGGAAATCGATAGAACATTAAGTCTTAAAGTCAAAGGAGGAGCCGAGGACACTGTGTACCTACAGTACCTTGAACATATTCCCTCATTAATACCACTCCCCCGCTTCCTCCAAACTGTGCATTCCCTGACCAAAGTAGCGCATTCGAACAGTTGTGTACATCCAACAAATTAGAATTGTTCCCTTGCAATTTCAAAAGGGAAAAGAAACCTAACTCTGATCAGAAGCTTGTTTTGTAAGTCAGTGTATTCCCGATGAGCCGACAGCAGCCAATGAAATCGTTGTTTAAACTCAAGCAGGTTCCAACAGCTGACAATACTCACAAGGCAAGGCAAAGTTATTTGTTGATTGATATATTCAGAGTCTAATAACGATGCAGAGAAGTTAAG